>NC_091870.1:4500000-4767500 GCF_019399895.1 Cardiocondyla obscurior | reverse complement strand
TTCGTGAATTATTTCTTGCGTTATTAAGTTTAATTGCGGTGGAGTTTTTAGTTCGGTATAGCCGTTTCACGACAAGTTTTATATTACTTAGGAAAATCGGGGCCCTGGGTGTGCGATTTAAGTAACACGGGTATTCAATTTCAGTTGTCATTAGTCGCGAAATGTCTTAAAGTATACGCTAGAATTAATATCGTATTTTTGCGATCTATTTCTATCCTTGCGCGCCCGTATAAACACGAACGCGTGCAAGCGAGAGAACGAAGGTGCGCCTATAATAATTTCTTAGCGATCACTCATGCGTTCTCTCTCAAACGCACGGTCACAAACAGAACAGAGCATGAGAACGTCTCCCTCCAAATTTTCCTCCGTCCTCTCGCTTCTTTTGGCGCTCCGCGGCTCACGTACGCGCTCCGCGGTGGGACCTGACGCACATCACGCTAGCTCACGCGCGTTAGCTGCCGTCGCCGCAGTGAGTAAAGCCATTATTGCCGGTCACTGTACTTGCAAAAACAACAATACCTCTGGCTATCAGTTGTTTTTCCGGATTCTTATCTTCAAGTTTTCCGAGCGCGGACGTAGCACTAATAATATTTTTAACTACACAAAATTAAAAAAAAATTGGTTGAAATCTATTTTACCTAGAACTAGTGCGTTGTCGTTTGTTTATTACACCTTTCGGCTTTACTTCTCTAACGATTTTAAAAGACGATTCCAGTGCACATGTCTGCGATACAACAAAACTCAAGCATTTTTTATCTTTATCTATTTATTCATGCATCAAAATTTAGAAAATTAAATTTATCATTAATAATAAATTTTTTTAGGTGTCTTATCTACTGATGGTTATTGCAAACCTTTTGACGAGGAAGGTTGCGGATATATGCGTAGCGATACTGTCGCAGTAATATATCTACAAAAAATTAAAAACGCAAGAAGAGTATATGCGACCTGTATATACGGTAAAGTAAATTGTGATGGTTTTAAAAAAGAAGGTATTACCTTTCCATCTATTGAAATGCAAAAACAATTGTTAAAAGATTTTTATGAACAATGTAAAGTTTCACCTAATGAGTTATCATATGTGGAAGCTCATTCGACTGGTACTGCTGTTGGTGATCCCGTCGAAGTCATGGCCATTGATCAAGCTTTATGTTCTAAGAGAAATTCTCCTTTAATGATAGGATCAGTAAAGTCAAATCTTGGACATTCTGAAGCCGCCAGTGGTTTTTGCCAAATTGCAAAAGTATATACATATTAAAGTTAATTAAAATTGACAGTATTTAAAATGTCATTGCACTAATTAATATTCTATTTTCTATTGATAAAATTATAATGCATACATATAATTAAAAAATGTAAAATTTTTTACAGGTAATATTAGCGATGGAAACTGGTATAATCACACCTACTATAAATTATAAACGTCCACGAAAACAGTTGACTGCTATTATAGAAGGAAGAATAAAGGTTGTTACTGAACCAACACAATTTGATGGTGGTTATATTAGTGTTAATTCATTTGGATTTGGAGGTAGTAATAGCCATATATTACTACAATCGAATCTTAAAAATAAAATCAACAATGGAGCACCAAGTGATGACTTACCTAGGCTTGTAGTAGTATCTGGACGTACAAAAGAAGGAGTAAAAATTATTTTAAATGACGTAAGTAAATACTGTATTGTTTTTTATTATTTTAAATATAATTTTATTTATATTATTTTTTATTACCATAAAAGTAGTAAAGTATCTATACAAAATAGACCTTAAGAATATACAAAGTTATGCCAATATAATATTACTAAATAGAAATAAAATAAAAATGTTATTGCAAATATATTTATCAAATTGCAAAATAAAAAAAACATAAAATATAGTAAACTAGTACTCAAAAATTATTTTTATATTTTGAATTGGATTTAGGCTTAATTGCTTCAATTCTTTTTTTTATTTTATATTAAATATATTGTTACGCTCGGTACCGGGTTTCTGCACATTTTCTCACTCTCATCACAATTCCACGTCACAAAAAAGAATTTTGACACGTTTTAACAAAGAAACAAAAATAATAAAGCTGTAATAAACCGACCAATACAAACATAATGATACGTTAGTTCCCGTTAAAGTCTTGAGTTCGAATGACGAGCGATCAAACTCGTGAATTTTTGACGAGATCCTAGCGCGTGAGTTGTCAATGTTGCACCGCGACCGGTGCACGGGGTCCATCTTTCGGGGCCGTCTAGATCTTGGGTAGATAAGGGCGACAAGTTACAAGTCACCTTTTGTCAATATAGTAGTTCACATTTATTAATACACTTGAGTTTTTTGTCGATAGCTGCTCACTCTGCACTATACTGTACTATCGCGCAACCTCGTCTCAGCGAGGTGTGTATTTTGAGCAGCACACGACACATCTCACGTTACGGACGTGAGGTGATTTGCAACTACCGGCTTTTGTTGGTCCGCGGGTATTTAACTCGAGTGCTTTTTCGGCGTCAGCAGATTGCATGGCCGAAATTTGATTACTGAGGCAATACAATCTCGGTGATCTGTTATTTTCGGTAATAAGGTCTTTTAACCTTTTATTCTTACGGTTAATATTTATTAGTTCTTTCAATTGAAAGTGGGTAGCTGATGTGACTTTTTTTTAATTGTGTTGCGAGATGTTATTCCGTGCTACATCTTTTATTTTAATGTGATAATGGATTTCGGGTTACAACATCAATTTCAAAACAAGCGCAATAAACTTCAGAACGGTTATAAAAATATGTAGCTAGAGATTTGAGTCGTTAATCGTTTATGTGCTCCAATGGTACAATATCATAAGAATAATCTCATCAAGTTCCAAGTCGTATGAATTCTGTGAGTAGATACTTTTAGAGAAGCAAAGAAGATTCGGCTATTAAGCCTGCAGCTGCAAAAAATAATGAAAAGAATAAAAAGTGTTAAGTTTGAGACGGAGTGAATAAAACAAGATAAGTCTAAAATTGACTCGATATATGCAAGTAATTTTGAGTACTATTTAATTTACTGCTGTATGAGATTTAATAAATAAGCAAGCAAGTTCAGATTTAAAGATCGTCGCAGAACGATTGTCACCAAAACGCTCATGTTCCAAGCTGGTGTTCCGTTGCAGCCTCTGAACGTGATTTATCTAAAAACTAGCGCCAATTTTTGTTTATGCATTATAAACGTTCTCAAAACTCGGAGCCTCCCGTAATTTCACTCCAATAATCATAAGAGACAAAAGAAACCAGCCTAGCAAGAGTGGCCTAGCATCGCTTTCTTGCAGCATTCCCTGTCAATAGAGTTGAACGTGCTTGAATCAGCATCTAAACAGTATCCTTACATCTGTTACGTCCTCGGACTCCACATCTCCTTTTTTCCGACACGCGTTCAATAAATTAGATAAAAAGAGTAAACCGTAACTATTTGGTGACGAGAAAGAACTTCCAGGCTTCCAGAAGAAATAATTTACACTCCGAAATCTTTCCCGCCGGATGCTTAAATTAAACTTAGAACAATCATGGCATAGATACCGACAGAAAATTAAACAGAAAACTATTCAAAGAATATTAAAAGGAACCTAAAACGATTTAGAATCAATATCAAATATCTGGCGATAAGTGAAGTACTTGAGATCGCAACTACGAAGTATAAACAAACGAAGGGGGCGAAAGCTCTGCAGTCATAAGAATATGACACGCGACCGGATCCCATAAACAAACGCGACCCGGTGATAACGAAAAAAAGTCCTTAAGAATTTTCTCCCAACTATTAATGACAATATTCTGGAAGGTTGGAAGGGGAAGCCATGCGGGCGGAGTTTAGTACAACCGAATTTTTTCTCTCGGGCCAATAGATATCGGGAACTCCTCACCACTAATTAAAAATCTAAGGACAAAAACTAGAGCTTAGAAAAATCAGAGAAGGGATGAGATCCGAATAACCAATAATTAAGAAAAAGAAAAGTGGAGGAACACGGCCGGCAAATCAGAGCACTGACTTTTTTAAAAATGAAAATCCGGCGCTAGCCCACCCCTTTTCCAAGGTTATAAAACCGCGTGTTTCAGCGGGACTCGCTCTCATTCAGTCTCTGAATTTTTTCACGAACAAACTACCGCCTTTTTTGTGTGACTTGTGACTCTGCTGTCTCAACTTAATACCAATAAAGAAGTTGCGAGGGACTCGTCCGAAAGCAACCGAAGACGACAAAAAGTAAGTCTCATTATTTCATTTAACCTTATTACTTCCTCCTCTTTTAAATGATTCCACTAAAATTCTAAAATTCAAATTCCTGAAAAATGAATGACGTGGGTATTGCCAGGGTGCCGTTTGCGTTTTCCGAAGTAGGCATCTCTCTAGAATCTTTTGAATTCTCCGCTGACTCGATTCGGTTAATGGGTCTCCTCCTGTCAGAGGTTACGATATGCTGCCAGTAAATGGTGACTATCAAAACCTTAGCTTGAGTGATGGTCTATCAGGTCAGAGGTACCGGGAGAATCTTTGAGGCGATCTATAGAGAGATCCGGAAGGAAGAATGTGGCGTGTTGCTTTGACATTTTTCCCACTATAATCATTTCATTAAAATCAAATTCAAATTGATACCTTTTAGTGGAATCAAGAAACCTTCGGTCCATTAAGAAAAGCCGCGCCCGAAGAAATCGCAAGATACGAGAGTTGCGAGAATTGGTCCAAAGTTTCTTTGTCCAATTCTTATTCGCGGCAGCGCCAAGGGAGGTCACACCGGAACCTCCGAAAACCAGATCAGAGCGGTCATGGTCTTCTCCGCCCACTGTACCTCCCAACTCGCCGATAAACGGTGAAGACCTTGAGTCAGAGGAGAATACTCCGCCGCGAACACCATCACCGTTCGTTCGAGGCCGACTTCATCGTCCGAACCTGAGCCGGAGCTGTTCCGCCCTACTTCTCCATCCTATACTCCAGATGTTTCCCTGAATTCCTCCGGACCTTCTCCTGGAGTTGCTCCTAGAGCATGCTCCTCTCCCATCCGGTCACCGACTCCTTATCCTGGGGAACCCAAGGAGGTCGACTCCTTTGCCGAGGATGAAACCATCTCCTGGCATGAGACTGACAGCCCGGAACATTCCCCTTCTCCCGCCCCGAGCGTAGAATTCCTGGAGGAGCAAGAGGAACCAAGAGAAGTCGTAGACCCTCTCCTCGAACTCCTCCGGAGGACCTGCACTCCGTGGACGGATCCCGTCCCCGAAAGGGCCTATACAATAGGCCCCGACTCATTTGATCCCGAGGAGATCAGGAGAGAAGCCAGAAGGGCGACTCCTGATCATAATATTCTCATTTATTATCCCGGGGTGGAACACCCCTTCTTGACTCCGATCAGATTGATCGACAGAGTATTTCCAAGGTCGACAGCCCGGATTACAGAAATTATAGAAATCGATTTAGAATAATGTTCACAATCTTAAATTATATTTGTTAGCTTTAATCTCTGTCTCACTTAAAATAATTAATACATTTCCTTTTCTTTTTTCTTTTTTTGTAATTTTTAAAATGTTTAAATTATATCTTTTGTTAAGCCCTCTTCCTCTTTCTTTTTATATAATTATTTCACTAAATTCGTATAATCTGTTTTTATATTCTAAACTTGTATTTAATTAATATTAAAATTGTCAAACTACCTTATTGAGAACTTAGAAATAGTTATTTCAACTTAACCAAAGTATCCTTTGTTGCGAATAACCACCTCAAGTTCTATCCCAGGGAATAAGAATTAAATTTCTTTCCCTAAAAAGAACAAATACTACGCGCTAGTTTCTCCACGCAACCGACTCGAACCTATTCCTAGTGTGTTTACGCGTGGCCTCTCCAAATACGCGCCACGCATGGATCGGCTGTTACGTCACTCTCCAAGTCCTTTCCTCCTCCTTACCAGTTCTCGTGCCTTTTCCTAAGCATCCGAGAAGCGGTTAACGAACTCACACAAAATTTCCATCCCTTGACGTAACACATCTAAAGCTATAACTTTAGAACATCATTGTCGCACCGTCGATTGTAAAATTATCCGTCTCACGGTAAACATCGGGTCGGAGCGCGAAACGCTGTAGGACTTATTTGTAAAACTCTCCGGGGGAGACAGAACTCACTTCAAAACTGTGAAAATTGCTAAAAGAAAAATAATGGATCTTTTTTTTAATTACGGTTTTAATTTTAAAAGCAGAACTCTTTCTAAAAACTATCAGGAACTCTAGAACTCTTCGAAAAGAGTTCAGAACTCCTCTTTTTTTAACAAAAATCCAAAAATGGGGGGTCGTGAAGTTGACCTCCCTGTTATTCAAATGGTGTTTTAATTAGTTTAAAGGGCAGAACTCTTTCTAAAAATTATCAGGAACTCTAGAACTCTTTAAAACGAGTTCAGAACTCCCTCGTTTTTTTTTTAATTTAAAAATGAGGGGCCAACTTCACAGACGTCAATGCTCCAACTAAAAAATCATATAGAAAGTGGTTTTGACGGTTCAAGAATAGAGATTTTAGCGTTGAAAAACAAGCCTTGTTCTGGACAGCCAGAAAAATTTGATAATAACAAACTGGATATTTTACTCGATTGAGATTGGAATCAAACGCAAGAGGAGCTTGCAGAATTATTGGCAGTAACTCAGCAAGCAATATCCGTACGACTAAAATCTATGGGACTGATTCGGAAGCAAGGTGTTATATCCCGAGCTTTTGGTAACAGAAGGTTCGAGAATAATCGACAAATTCTTACACGCGCGAACCAAATAGCAAATGTGACAGAAACTCGCCGATAAAGGTAACCCAGCTTTTCCGGCTGAGACGCGACGGTTCTCAAACCATTGCGGTTGCCACTCGCGAATTGCTGAGTGCTATGATTTTTACACAGCAACAGCCGAGTATATTAGCGGCCGACCACGGGTTGCCTGCGGGTAAATACAAACGAACCTCTATTATCGCGCTTTGTCGTTTTGAAGGTGTAAAAAAGGAAACAAGAAATAAAACGATTGAATTTAACTCCGCAAGACTATTTATTTTACAATTATGCCTCGCCGATTCTACAACCTCTGGAGAATGGACCCTACACCACTGTTCACGGTGTAACAAAAACAATTGAGTGCCCCATAAATTGAAACCGAGAGACGTTGAGAGGCGATTTTTCACTTACGAGCAGTTGATCCAAAAACAACAAAAAAAAATTTACATTGAATTATAACTGGAGATGAGAGTTGATATTCTACGACAACTCTAAGAGGAAAAAAATTTTATGCTATGCCCGATCAATCGTTACCATTGACCTTAACATCAACACCAAAGCCCAACATTCATGGTTCAAATGTCATGCTGTATATCTGGTGGGATCAAAGGGGCATTGTATACTATGAGCTGCTACAATCTGAAGATTACATTACGAGTGACCGGTATAGGCTACAATTAATTCGTTTGAACCGAGCACTACGAGAATTATGGTCAGAATACGAGCAACGACATGATAAGGTTATTCTTCTGCATGACAACGCTCGGCCTCATGTCGCAAAAAGTGTAAAAAGATATTTAGAAACGCTTAAGTGAAATATTTTACCGCACCCGCCGTAATTTTCGAACATCGCTTATTCTGATTACTGGTTGTTTCGAAAAATGCAGCATGATTTGACTGGCCATTGGTTTACTTTTTTCGAAGAAATCGAAAATTCACTCTTAGCTTTGATTGCCTCAAAAACAAAACACTTTATTACGATGGGATTCGAAAATTATCTGAGAGAATAGGATCCAGAGAAAACAGGGAGAACAAAGACAATACTTTAATTAATCTATATTGTTCTAAAAATTCTGTATAGACGTTCATACGCGTGTTTGGAGCACGCTACGCGTACGCGAGAATGCCGGAATCAGCCAGAAGTGACCGTCGTTTAAAGTGGCAACACGGTACTCACAAAGAAATAAGAAACTGTGAAGTTTAACAATGTGTTGCACCGCGAGGGTGCCGTGGGATTCGTTCTCCGGAGATACTTGTAATATTTGGGAGAATAAAGTCGCCTCTTCGTTTATTCTTGTTCACTTCTTTATTTCTTTCTTCCTTTTTTACACTTGTCGTTTAATTAAAGATTCCACGCGAGATACTAGTTAGCGACTGACTGTCCGGGCCGCGGCTGCCCCTATATATCTCCTACTGTTGCTATGCCAAAAATCATAGCAATCAGCGGAATCGCGGGTGGCAACCGCGACTGTCCTCGGACTTCGCGTCCCGGCCGGAAATGCCGGGTTACCTTGATCGGCGGTATTCTGCCGATCAAGCTAAACGGTCGCGCGCGTGCGACATTCCGACGTTATTCCCGAGCCTCTGTTGCTAAGGGCTCGGGATATAACAAATGACAATCAACGTTTATTTAAACACTCGCACCATACAAAATAAATTATAAATTGCACGTGAGACACGCGCGCTCGATCTCGAAACGAAGCGAATCGCAACAGACAAACGGGCGCTCGAATATCTTCCAATACTTGTGAACAAGGCTTACAGAGAAACGCGCGGCGGAGATCTTGACAAGCGTGGAGTACACGCCCGAACCGAACAGATAATTTTGAGCATGGACGAGTAGGTACGCAAGAAGCCAGAGAATTCACGACCGCGGAAGCATGTTCGCATTCCGTGCCGAGACCCGTGTAACGGCAGAATAATTAACCAACGATATAAATCTTGATTGTTGATGAGAATTAAATGCACTCGCGGCGAGCTGCACCAAAGGCCAGCGGACCGGAGATTGTCAAGATTCCGCAGTAGCAGAGTAATTACAAAAGAAAAGAATGAGTAAACTGCGTATCGTGTCACTTGAGCTACTAAAACGGATCGGCAAGTTGACGAAATAATTTCGATAAACGAGCACCTTATCGTACAATTTCGGACAGAATCAGTAGTACATGCGGAACTTACATGTGCTCTGATATAGGCATTAGATATGCTTTCAACGCGCATATACCGAGTAGTAGAATCGCGAACATTCTGAAATAAAATCATTTTTACCACAAAAAAAACGGACCGAACTAATTTGTACTTCCTAACTGAGATATATGATGTATTTATTTACAAAGAGTATACTGGTGTGGTTAATGTCGAATTTGGTGTATTTATTACGATTAAGAGGCACGGTAGTGCCTTGTGCCAAGTATAGCGCAGTGTACTACCAAGCCTCTATTACGCAAGACGACGTATTGAGAAATGAATAGATTTTCGGATTTTAATAACGGCTAAACCGATTGCTTTTTAAATAGGTTCATCGTGTAGTTTGTAGTCAATCTATATCAGAAAAGTGTTTTTATTTTTCCGCTACGTATTCTACAAACGGAAATATCGTGATGTAAAGTTTTCTTTCAGAAATAAAAATTAAATATAAAGAAACTGCGCCATTATAAGGATGCTGTGCGCCGATATAAGAAAGAAAAAAAAATAATGCAAATATATAAAGTGATTCAGAACAATTATAGTGTCTGTGAAAGGACATGTTGTTCAGATAATTTTAAAGTTATTTTTCTTCTTCGAAAAATTTTTCCGAGATTTCGTTTTCGAGTTATGAAATTTAATAATTAGCTACTCATCGGACGGCTACATATGGTGGGCAGGGACGGCGTAACTCAGCATCAGACGTGAAGAACCCGCCACAATCTCAGCTGACCTGTTACGCACGCTACACAAAATATTTAAAAGTTTATAATTATCCTTAAATTAAGTACTTGTTAATTATTATTAATAATAATTTCTTTTCATTAACATAAGAAGTCTAATTCATCGGTATTCTAATCCAGTAAAGACCCAGAAAATTTTGCTTCAGTTTAAGTTCAGGTCCAGTTTATGTCCTTTTTATTGCAGTCAGGTCGTTAATATAATATTTCTGAAGGTCTCTGCGTTTTAAACAATATTGCATCTTACTTTTTTTTGAATCTTCTTAATTCTTTTCTTTGTTTTGCACCTTATTTGTTTACAAGTATTCAAGTTTACAAAATCCTTTTTTGTCCGGATTCTGGTCTCAAATAATATAAACGGAGTAGTATCGATACTCCGTTGATACGTTGAGTTCCGTATTAGCTATAGCTTTGGCAAATATTTATACCATTTGTTCGGCCGTCATTTTGGCTAAAACGAGTATGATGGTACGGTTAAAAAGTTCTATTTGTCCATTAGTTTGTGGTAAATCAGTGGTGACCTTTGCTAGATGTGATAGTGGCCAGTTTTCGAGTTATTAAATGTCAAATGTTGGAAAAAATCAATCTTTTTAAACTTTGACCCTTTATAACTCGAAAACTAGGAGCCATTAGAGGTAGCGCACGTGAAAGGTTTTTATCAAGATGCCAAGAACTGCAATATATATAAATTTGAGCTAATTTAACTGTACCCCCATTATCATAAGAATTGTGCGGCGTCATTTGATGAAGGCGTGAATTACTGCAAAAATGTGCTTGTAATTTTTATGTATGCTATTTTTATGCTTGTAATTTAAATTTCGTGTAGTTTCATGTAATCCACATGGTAGATTTGTAGAGATTCGTCTTCTTTAGTTAATGGACGCAAGACACTTTCTTACTTTTTTGCTTTTTTATTAATTAAGACATATTTTAAACAATTTGTTTTATTTATTTCTATCTTGCATCACGAATTAAGAATATAATATTCTTTTTTGATATTTTTTTTATTCGTTTTACTGCAAAATGACTTCGTGGTAGTTTTTTAATAGTTTTTATCTTGCATTGATTTCGGAACTAATAACAATTTATATCTATCGACAAACTTTTAAATTAGCCCACACAGTAGTTAGTAATTTTTATGAAAAGTTTTTTTTTAGTGTTAATATTAAAATCTTCGTCAAGAAGCAGCTGCAATAGCTAAGCGTTTTCCGCAGTGCGGCATTGTTAAGCTCTCTTCTTTTAGATACGTTGACATATTTTGCACACTAAGAGCGATATCATAAGTCTTTCTGTTTTGCTAGGATCAGAATCGATAGTTGCTGTTTTACAGGCTGGCTTGTTATTTCTTTTTTGTGTTTTTTTTTATTGAGTAATTTTTCCTTACTTGAAGCACCTAGTCACTCGTTTTTTGGTTACCCGGTATCTTTGAATACCAAATTGTCTATGTTGTGAGGCCGATATACGAGTTGTACTTATATTGGCCACTAAAAGTGGTATATCAAATAAAAGCGTCAACTCTAAAAAAATTAGTACATAATTACCCTTATTAAAAAAGTTTTTTTTTTAAAACAGTATAAAACAATTTATATGAAATTTTGGTCATTAAAAAAAATAATTTTTACAAAAGTATTGGTGTAATATAATTAAACCTATAAAAACAAGAAGTTCAAAAAATTGTTTTTTAAATATGTTAGTACAATATTTACCAAAAAAATTTTTAATTATAAAATAACAAAATTTGTGCATGCTTAAACGCGTGATTACTGTCAAACATAGCACGATTGAACGTCGGGATTGGCCAGAGATGATCGTCGCAATGTGAATCAGGAAAAAATAACCAACCACAAGAAAAAAGAAGAAATAAATACATCAAGCTCTGTTTACAATTGAAGTTTATTTATTTAACACTAAAAGATGGAAATAAACACTAAAAAGTGAGGATTGTTAATTTCACACTAACAAAAGTCAAGAAGTGCTACCATAACGGTATTACATCGGAAATCTTTGGATCCTCGTGATTCTGCTACAGGAAACGGTCCGATAGAGATCTTGATGAGCGTTTGAAGATCGCTCAGACGAAGCAGATTATTTTGCACTCGAATATAAGATAAAGCGCGAAGAAGAGGATATCGCGGTGCAGTTAACCGTTATTGTCTTTCGCTGAGAAAAAAAACTCCGTGGTCCTCTTGAAACGTACTCAATAATCACGAACTCATACAACAGACTGTATGATGGTGCAACAAACTGGATACCGATGAGATTCCCATAAAGTCAGAAAAGTTACGAAAAAAATTCGAATTCGCTAAAATAAAAATGTTTTTACAATGACTCTTAAACTGCTACTAACTCGAAATCGGTAAAATGTCAAAGCAATTTCGTCAGTCAAGCCGGGCGCTTTACAGCAGTTGATTGATTTGTGAAGGGTCAGGCTGTTAGTACACGCAATATTCAAATGTGTTCTCGGCAAAGTGTATCGAATTGCTCACGAGTTACGCGTTGACTGTTTGAGAATCGCAAACACAATTTTTTAATTATTAGTGTTTGCCAAAGCTTGATAGTTCGCGAAGCAGATGCAGAAGGTAAGGAATGAGCACTTCAATTAATTCACTTTACAAATGCTTGTGTAGGAATAAGCATTTGTTTTTTTATTAACGAATTTACTGTAAATCTTTCTTCGATTGCGCCGCGTGCGAGCAAAGAGCAGTTCGGAGCATATTGAGATTCACGCGCGGAACTAAGTACGTATGTTAAAGTAACGAAGTACAATGTTGCTAATGAAATCGCAATTACGACGGCGAATGCAATATAGCGACTGACTATTGGTATCAACTATAATAAGAGCCAAGGGTTTAAACAAGCGTTGCTAGATTGGTTTTTTGTTTCGTATTATAGTAAGGATAAAATTATGTCAAGTTCCAAGCTTTAAAATTTTTGGGTATTAATTCGCGTATAAATTGGCGAACCAAAAATAAAGTAGTTGTGCATGCGGGAACGAAGAGTTCTAATTAGAAAAAAAACGCTTAAACAATTAAAGAACAAGGATTTTTCACTGTTTTTATTTTTAAACAGTTGTTAGAATTTTCACTAATAGAAGTAGGCTCACCGCAGGGTAGCATCTTGTAACCGATCGTTCCGGATCGATATCGATTTCCGCGTTCGACTATCGCCTCTGATTCTCGAAGGCGATACTGGCTCGCGTAGTCCTTCCTGTCTAATCATTCGTACAGAGTTCACCGTGTGTGCCTCGTGTGCTTTGTGTGTGCAGTTTTGATATCAATTTTTATTAGCTTTTACTCATCGTGTACGACTCATCGACTTTGTCTCTTTGTGATCACTCAACGAAACAATAGATTTGCTAACATTCAATTTAGTGTGTAACTTGAGAAAACTCACTGGTCTGCACGCGGCGTGTTGAGTCTCGTGCTCAGTAGATCAGCAGCTTTTTCTAGTGCTCGACCCGTACTAATTAATATAATTATACGCGGTAGTAAGACATCATTAGTGAAACAAACAGACAATCAAGTAAATACTTTTTTTTTTTAGACTGTAATCATTTATTTCAGTAAACTCAGTGCAAATCTAATTTTTTCGGATCACATGCGCGATCCCTCGGTCTCCGTGTGACCTTCCCTCATCGAAGGGCTTAAAATCTCCTTTTCGATACGCACGATCCAGCCACGGTCGCGTTAACACCTTCGCGACGTAACAATAATTAAATTCGTTATAACAGTAAAATAATAAAATTTTGTATTGTTACGTAATATTATCTTTTCTTCGTCGGCGTTCCGTTCGGAACGTCGAGAAAAAAAAACGTTATCAAAAAAGGGAATGTTACACGAGGAGCAGCGGATAGGAAAGGTGGAGAGCCCTCCGGCTTGTTTCAACGCGCGGTAGAACGGTGTACGTAAAATCTTTGGTTGGACACCAAGCACGGGCTTCGCTGTGCCACTCACAAACTAACTGAAACGTCAAAAAGTCACGAAAAACACAATATCCCGACTTAGCCGCGCGCGGAGACTATCTCATCTTAACGGTGAGAGACGAAAGAACTCGTTAAGAAAAAAAACAGTAAATGGCTAAATAATTTTTACAAAATTAACAAAAATAAAATAACGTACTTTATTATCTTTGGTATGACATTGTCGAAGAAAAAGAAATCCACTATTGGCCCAAAGTGGCATGAACAAGGAGAAAAGAAATAAAAACACACGAACTTGGGACAATATGCCAAAAATCGCTGGACAACAAACCGACCTATACCGTACAAGAAGAACTCTTTGTAAGCGCGGGCTGCCCCTGTTTGTTTTGGTGCCAACTACGCAGTGACCGAACACACGTCGCGGTCGCTCAAACTAAAAAACGTGGAACATAACACAAAAATGTCATTCGCCGTTCCAATCCTATCGTGGTGAGTCGTTGCTGATATCAACCGTTGCCGAGAGCTTTCCATGTGCGCACTCAAACGCAATTTCTAGAGGTCCGAACATGACTAATAACAAGACAAATATCTCGCCGGATTATCGCAAGGATCAGCTGGTCAAGCCCAAACGTGTCCCGGAGGCTACATTAACAGATCTGAGTTCAAAGTTCTAATGCAGTAATATCACTGACCTTGAAAACCCCGGATAGTTTCACGACACAATGGTCCGACAACGTTTGGACATGCGACCGCCTTCTCAAGAAACGGAAGGTTTTACAAAGATTATATCGCAAATGCAGATGATCGACCTCATCGAAACAGTTCGTCTCCTGAACGTCTTGCCGCCGCTTTTCTCGTTCTCTTGACCGCTGTAATATCGCTTTCTCTCTCTTAACCGCTATTCGATCTGTTTTGGGCATTTGCTAACACGAAAGAGTGCGAAGATCGCGATCAATTTTAGCAGAAAGCCTGGCTTTTCTTTACTTCCAAAGGAGTTTTCGCTCAATTTTTGCGCGCGATGTCGCCGCTAGTTTTTCCCGAACGCAGCTGCCTTCACGGGATCTGTTTGATATATCTGACCGATGTTATGCGTCGATTACAAATTTGATACGGCGTACTCGATGACACTGTGTCCTCTCAATGAAACGGTTTTTTCACTTCCGTTATTTTTGGTGTCTCTATGCGGGTAGCCTCCCGTCTCAGGCACGGTTCTACGCGTAGGTCCTCATTTTGCTGTTGGCCACTTGGCTTGCCGATACCTTTACTCTTTCGCTGCTTCCCATCTCTGGTTCTCGGCTCCAGTGAAAAGCCCCCACAGGATGCGATACAAAAATAAAAAAAAACTCGCGATAAATAAAAAGAAAGAAAACGCTCCTCGGACCCTCCGGAGATGTCTCGACATCGCGCCCCATGTTATTGATAGTCCGCCGAGTGCCTCTGTGCTTTGTGACGGTCGCGGGAAGATGCAGCAAAGCAGCGAAAGTCGCCACGTCGCAGTATGTATCGAGTATATTTCCCATGCGGGGTACACCGTGGACCGCCACTCTGCTTACAGCAATCAAAAAATTTTATTTAAAGTGTTACGTCAAGTTTGGGAATATTTCTAGTAGAAGGATTACCGCTTCTCGGCGATTAAGGAAATGGTTTGAGAGCAAGTAAAGGGTAGAGAGAGAGACGCAACTACCAATTCTTGCGTGACGCGTGCGACACCACGCCACGCGTATAAAGCGCTAGGAATAGATTTGAGTGACAAAAAGGTTCGAGTTAGCGCGATTTTTGTTCTTTTGAGGGAAAGAATTTTACTTCTTGTTCCCAGGGAAAGAACCGGAGGTGATTTCGCAACAAATGGAGCTCAAAGGTTCATAAAAAGGAAATTGCAGAACTCTGATTTTAGCAAGATTTAATTTAACATTTTTATTTTTCTAACTGATGCAAAATGGAGATGGTGGAATATAATTAAAATAATAATAATAATAAGACAAAGGAAATTATTAACTAATTAAAATTTTAATTGAATATACTAAATTTAAAAACATTTTTCTTAACTAAAACTACGCGGGAAATAACTGAAAAATCTATAATAACACTAATCGAGTTCTATTTCTATAATTTCCGAGATCTTAGCCGACGATCTCGGGAATACTCGATCAATTAGCCTGATCGGAGCTAAGAAAGGGTGTTCCACCCCGGGATAAAAAATGAGGACGTTCTGATCAGGAGATGCCCTACTGGCCTCTCTCCTGATCTCCTCAGGATCAAAGGAATCAGGGCCTATTGTGAAGGCCCTCTCGGGGACGGAATCCGTCCACGGAGAGCAAGTCCTCCGGAGGAGCTCAAGGAGAGGATCTACGATCGCTCTGGGTTCCTCTTGCCCGCCGAGGAACTCCACACTCGGGGCGGGGGAGGGGGAAGGCTCTGGGCCGTCAGACTCTTGCCAGAAGACGGTATCGTCATCAGCGAAGGAGTCGACCTCCTCAGGCTTCCCAGGATGAAGTATCGGGGACGAGATAGGAGAGGAGCATGCTCTAGGTGCAGCTCCTGGAGAATGAATTGAAATGTCCGGAGAATAGGAAGGAGTCGTAGGGCGGAACTGCTCCGAATCAGGCTCAGATTCGGTCGCGTGGTCATTTATACGCAGCGGACTCGGAGAATGGGGCAGCTCCCCGGATGTGTTAGTGCTCTGGGGAACTTCTTCGGGAGCCGGTGAATTCGGGGGAGCTGGGGGTTGAGGCGACCACGACCTCTCTCCTCTTCTTCGGGGAGGGTCGGTCTTTATCTCCCCTGGCGCCGCCGCGAACAAGTATTGCACGAAAAAGCTCTGGATTAGGCTCCTCAGATTCCGTATTTGCCGATTACGGCGAGCCCGACGTTTCTTAATAGTTCTTATATTCGATGATTCCACTAAAAGGATTTCATTTCAATGAATTAAATTAATAAATGAATTATGGAGAGGAAAATATGCCTGGGCATCACGCCTCACACCTCCTTTCGGATCTCTCCGTCGTCACCTTAAAGTCTCTCAGAGTTCCTCTAGCCGAATGGGGGCCTTACTCAAGTCAAGGTTTTGATAGTCACCATTTATTGGCGGCATATCGCAACCCCCGACAAAAGGAAGCCCACTAGACGGGTCGAGCTACCCGAGAAAATAGGAGGATTCGAGAGAAAGATAGCGAAACTATAAAGTGTGAACGGCACCCTGACCATTTCCTCAATTTTCATTTTTATATATGTATATATATATATGAATTAAATAAAAACTATTTTAGTGGAACCGTTTCAAAATTAAAGGAAAAATGAGGATAAAATAAATGATGACACTTACTATTTGATGACTTCAAGTTCTCTCGGATGATTTTTTGAGACGTTTCCTTTATTTCGCCCACACAAGATAATCACACAAAACACTTAAAAATTTTTAGAGTAACTGAGCTAATTAGATTTTAGAACAGAATGGGAGCGAGCGTCGTCGAAACGCTCGGTTTTATAAGCTCGGAAAAGGGGAGGACCAGCGCCAGATTCTCAGTCTTATCCAAAATTTGAATTCTATTCGTTAAGCTTATTCCTCCACTTTTCCGTCTTTGCAATTATTGGTCGCCCTTCTCTCAGTTTTCTTAATTTTCTAAGTTTTCACCCTTAGTTTCTAATTTTTGGTGAGGAGTTCCCGATATCTATTGGTCCAGGAGAAAATGTTTATGAGCTCCCCTCTACATGGTTTTAGCCCTTCCAAGCTTCCAGATAACAGATTCGAAAATGCTTAGGTAACTCTTTTTTTTTTATCGGCAGCGTGCAATTGCTGCCTGAATTTTATAGTTTCCGGCCGCGTATCCCATTTTTATTATTACAGGCTTTTTGCCTCTTTTTTTCTAATCCCTAGGATCCACGGCGAAATTTGATTTTACTGAATTGTTTTTCTTCCGGAATTTCCTTTGTACCGCCAGACATTTATTGTTAGTTTAAGATATTCCAAATCTTTCCGAGCTATTAATGTTTTATGAATATTTTGACAAATCCTTTCGTTTCGATTTTTATATTCCACATCTGTTGTACAATTGTTTCAGGTTCCTTCTTTTATTTTATACATCCGGCGATTCAGGATATTCCGTCAGTTAAAACTATTTTTCTGGAAACTTAGAACCCTCTCCTTTGATACCAATACATTCGGTATACTTTTCATTATCTGCTTTATCAACCATGTGTCGGAAAAAGGAGATGTGGAGTTACAGGACGTAACAAAAGTTTTCTTAAGCATTACTATACAACTATATTTGTCTTATAATGTGATAACTTTCGCTGCCTTATCGTAGTTTTCTGCGATTGCGCATTCAACGGACCGCTAATAACCGGGAGCGAGGAACGGAAAAATTTCCGGAAGATCCGTTTTATATTGTAATTTTATTTTTCTGTTTGCGACCTTTATTTTTGTGTTGTATCAAGTCATGTGGAGGCTTCTCACCAGAACTGAAAACAAGCAATGAAGACAAAGGCGTTCAGATGAGCAAGAAAGAGCCACAAGCTAACTGAAACGAGGAATGATTAGACGGAGATGTCGGCAGCGTAATAAAATAAGTGACCGGGGTGAAAAGTTGTCTTTTCCCGGAGATGTTGTTGCCGCCGAAGCCGTCAGTTCGACGCGGTTTGGTGTTACAAAGTCTCAAAGTTCCCGACGCATTCGGTTCATTTCAGTCTTGCTCGGTTAAGTTCGTCGTTAAACTTAGCTTTGGGCGGGTCCGGTCATACAGCTGTTATAACTGTCTACACAAATCTTTAAAATAAGTCACAGTATAAAAAATAGCACAATTCTCTTTATTTTATACGTTAAAAATTGTAATAAAAATTTTATAAAAGCAAAATTATAAGTATATAAATTATATAACAAAAAAAAATAATAAAGAAATTAAAAAATGTAAGAATATATAAAATAACGGTAGTGCAAATTAATGATGTAATTACAAATTATATATATATATATATATATATATATATATATATATATATATATATATATATATATATATGTATAAAGATGAATATTTACAAAATTAATGAATCGTTACCAAGTTTATGAGTTACGCCGCGAGGATGTTAACGCGGTCGTGGCCGGTTTAATTTAGACGAAAATGCGGATGTTATTTCCTTCGTTGAACCAATCACGTGGAGACACGCGGTAAGCACGTGACCGGTGAATAAAATCCGCACTGAGTTTAACAATGAGTTTTCACTAAAGAGTTTACTGAAGCTGAGATCTGTCCGTCTGATTAGATTTCAGAGTTCGCAATGATTTTAGACTAAACGCACAATTATATTAATTATGAGATTACACGCTGCAAAGTCTAATGAGCTACTGAGCACGAGGTTCAACACGTCTCGTGCTGCAAGATGATGTCTTCCAGATGATTCTTGGCGTGTTGCACACGGCGAGTATGATCTGGATGAGTTGCACTAAAGACAAAGCGATGAGTGATCCGATGAGTGATGCAATGAGTAAAATTCCTACGAAAAGCAAACTGCACGTCGATGCACACGAGGTGATACTTGACACAGCTGAAACAATAATGATAAGACTCGAGCCGGCACCGCCTTCGAGAATCGGAGACAATAATCGAACGACGGATCGATATCGATCCGTCGCTGGCGATCGGCCACAAGGTGTTGCCCCGCGGCGGTAACAATTATCATTATGAATTCAAATTTTTGAACAATATGTATATATGTAAACATTGACGGTGTCCAGCCGGCGTTACAAGTTGCGCAGAGTTAGGGTCAGAATTTAACAACAGAAAGGTAAACACTTGTTAACAAAATGTAACTAAATATATTTAACAAATATATAAACAAAATAACAAATAATAAGAAATGACAAGAAAAGCAAAATGTACATGATAATAGAAAGCGGTCCTCTCATGCGAGGAAACAAGAACGGGTCGTTATAGACCGCGTCGCACTTATCTGAATTCCGCAAGGGCGGAAAGATGCTATTCGGCAGCAAACGCTAAGGGCTCGCAATTCGCAAGTGGCCTGGCCAGGCTTGGGTACGCAGTTTAGCACGGATGCACTCGACGCACAAACTGGTACGCGGTAACAAAGACTGACAAGTGTCGTGGAAGACGACAGCTCGTCGATGCGCTTGCTACGAAAATCGGAAAGACTCTGAGGGCTCGACTGATGCAACGAACCTACAGAGCCGTTGTCTATAGAAAGTAGATCGGGAAAGCCCCGGGAGATTAGCCGTAATCAACCGGGGAAGTCCCGAGATATTAGTTGTCGCTAAGCGGTGACCACGGAATAAATAATGCTATAAGAAAGATCGCGGGATTAATAATTGTTTTCTCTTCCGGACGGCCGGCAACGTATGCAATAACGTCATCCGGCGTGTGACGTTGGAGGGATCTGTCACATATATACCGACCGGGCCCGTCCAAATGGTTATAAATGGCACCATCGCATCGTTGCGTTTACTCACGTGCAGCTTTTTTATCGCTTTTACGCCTATACATTTTGTACATTTTAATTTTGTTTTCAATAACGATTGAGAATTTTGCAGAATGGTACAAAACTTTTCTACTTATCTCGATTAGTTCCATCTACTCTCTTAGTATTCTTTGTTATGTCTGATTTATATATGATGTTTCATGCAAGTATCGCTTGCCGTGTGAAGAGAGCTGCTTCTTTTTCCCTCTTGTAACGTTTCTTCATATAGAAAAGTTGGAGGATGTCTCTTGAGAGAAAAATAGGCTAGGCTGACTTCTTGATTTTATAAAATTTTACTTCTCTTAACTACTTTGACACTGAGGTATCCTTAACGAGGCTCGTCTAACTAGATAGTGAATTGCCGGACGACGACGAACAAGAAACGTGCTGCGCATTAGCACGAACGAGCCCGTAGTACTACGACACTATTGGTCAACTAATCAGAATTGCGCGAGGTGAACAGCAGCCAATGAGTTATTTCTCTATCCATTGCCGAATCAGCGGCTCGCGTGTCACTAGCGCGAGAATACAAATATTCGCCTAACTCTCAAACATATGAGGTGATGGAAGAATAAAGTACTTAAAATAAATTTTACACTGTGCCATTGTTTTATGATTTTAATTACACTTTGCTACTTTACTCAACGTACATCTTTACACATCTGATCTGTTTGGGACAAGCACATTGGCTTGCAGGCTCCGTTCCCTTTGTTGGCTTATCTTACATATATATGATTAATATGTGTAGTAATTAATATCTTTAGTATAGATTAGGCACGCACTTAAAATAAAAATTTGCTCACTTCTTAACAGGGAATAGCGGAGCCGAAGCTAGCAAAATTCCAGCTTCCCGGACTTTATACTGGTGTAAATGTGTAATTTTTGTAAAAGCATTGTTTTACTCAGCAACGTCCGATCGTTAATTAGAATTTTAACAATTTATAGCAATTTGGTTACACCAGGCAATTTGAGGTGATTAATCGCATGTGACCAAATTGCTTAGATAAAAATGGCTTAAGCTTTGACCGGATCGGACTGCACATTATACAGGGTGTTTGATTCGAGGTGTCACGCCCGAAAAATTTAAATAGAGAATTAAATTTTAAGAAAAAAAGTCCTTTACAATTTTTTAAAATTTTTTACCGTTTTTGAGAAAAAAATTAAAATATGTTAGCGTAAGAGTGACAAGGAGGACACGCGGACTGAGCGCGACAGACGACGGCTAGTATTTTTAAGAATGATAGTAAACCGAGCGGCGATAAGAGAGTCGCGGCGAGTCTTCGCGGCGAAGACAAACAAACGCGTTCGCACGATCGATATCATTCACACCGATACTTTAAGGTCGCATCTTATTTATTGTTCACAACGTTTTTAGTAATTGAACGTAAAATGAGAAGGAAATAATGCGCTATCATTTCCTCACCACCTTGCGGTAGATAGCATGGTGCGTTTTTTTTATAGTGGTATCCCCGGTAGGCCTATTCCACTTTTCGCGCTTAATGTAAAAGTTGTTCGAAGTGCCCTCCCCTCTGCTGTAAGCAGAGTTCGGCCCTTCGAACAACATCGCGCGTCGCACGGTGCACCATTTCCGGTGAAATAGTCGCAAACGCCGCAACAATAGCTTCGCGTACGTCATTAACAGTTCTGTTTCGTTGGGGTTCTACTAGATTTTTAATATGACCCCATAAAAAAAAATCTAATACGGTCAAATCTGGTGACCGTGCCGGCCAGGACATTGGGCCACCACGACCCATCCATCTGTCGCCGAAATGCGCATCCAAAACTTCGCGCACTGCCAGGCAGGAATGAGCCGGTGCTCCGTCGTGCTGATAGATTATTCGCCTTCTTGTTTCCAGAGGCACGTCTTCTAATAGTCCCGGTAACACATTTTCTAAAAAATGCTGGTAACTTTCTCCGGTTAATCGCGGAGGAAGGAAATGTGGACCGATCTGAATTGAATAAAAGAAAATATGCGTTACAAAATGTTTAATAAAATAATCTGTTATGTTTATACTTACCACTTGATTACCGACGACTCCCGCCCATACATTCACGGTCCATCGATACTGGAATGCTCCTTGTCGTATCATATGCGGATTTTCGTCCGACCAATACAAGTGGTTTCTTGAATTAAAAACACCGTTCAGTGTAAATGTAGACTCGTCGGTCCATAAAATAATATCGGGAAACGATGCGTTTCGCCGACATTTTGCAAGGAACTCTGTAAAATAAATGATTTTTTTAACAATTATTATTCTCTTTAAAATTAAAACAAATATAAATTATTAATAAAAATACCTTCGCAAAACCGGAGCCGTGATCCAAAATCCCTCGGTAAAAGCTGCTGTACTCGTTGATCGTGGTACGGGTGTAACATATTTTCTCGAAGAGTATTGTGCACCGTGTATGTTGATAAATGAAGATGATGTGCCGCACGACGTACACTCATTCTCGGCTGATCAGAGAATAAGTCGAGCACTCGTTCTTCATCTTGCACTTGATGTCGCGCAGGTGCATTATTTCGATTATGCACAAGACATCCCGTCTCGCGTAATCTCTGCACTACGCGGAAAATTGTCCGGTTGCACGGATAGTGTGCTCGCCCAGGAAACCGTTCGATGTACAATTCGGCAGCACGAGTGGCGTTTTCACCGGCTAGCCCATAGGCTATTATCATATCCGTATATTCTTGTGGAGTATAACTTCCCATTTTAACAGATTGTCACACCACGAATACTAGATGACTAGTGACTGCTTTAAAAAATTTTGTTATCACAATTCTTGACAAAAACAATTGTACGTAGATTTTTTGATCGGAAAAATTTACACGTAGATAAAAAACCGATCAAAAAATCTACGTACAATTGTTTTTGTCAAGAATTGTGATAACAAAATTTTTTAAAGCAGTCACTAGTCATCTAGTATTCGTGGTGTGACAATCTGTTAAAATGGGAAGTTATACTCCACAAGAATATACGGATATGATAATAGCCTATGGGCTAGCCGGTGAAAACGCCACTCGTGCTGCCGAATTGTACATCGAACGGTTTCCTGGGCGAGCACACTATCCGTGCAACCGGACAATTTTCCGCGTAGTGCAGAGATTACGCGAGACGGGATGTCTTGTGCATAATCGAAATAATGCACCTGCGCGACATCAAGTGCAAGATGAAGAACGAGTGCTCGACTTATTCTCTGATCAGCCGAGAATGAGTGTACGTCGTGTGGCACATCATCTTCATTTATCAACATACACGGTGCACAATACTCTTCGAGAAAATATGTTACACCCGTACCACGATCAACGAGTACAGCAGCTTACCGAGGGATGGATCACGGCTCCGGTTTTGCGAAGGTATTTTTATTAATAATTTATATTTGTTTTAATTTTAAAGAGAATAATAATTGTTAAAAAAATCATTTATTTTACAGAGTTCCTTGCAAAATGTCGGCGAAACGCATCGTTTCCCGATATTATTTTATGGACCGACGAGTCTACATTTACACTGAACGGTGTTTTTAATTCAAGAAACCACTTGTATTGGTCGGACGAAAATCCGCATATGATACGACAAGGAGCATTCCAGTATCGATGGACCGTGAATGTATGGGCGGGAGTCGTCGGTAATCAAGTGGTAAGTATAAACATAACAGATTATTTTATTAAACATTTTGTAACGCATATTTTCTTTTATTCAATTCAGATCGGTCCACATTTCCTTCCTCCGCGATTAACCGGAGAAAGTTACCAGCATTTTTTAGAAAATGTGTTACCGGGACTATTAGAAGACGTGCCTCTGGAAACAAGAAGGCGAATAATCTATCAGCACGACGGAGCACCGGCTCATTCCTGCCTGGCAGTGCGCGAAGATGCGCATTTCGGCGACAGATGGATGGGTCGTGGTGGCCCAATGTCCCGGCACGGTCACCAGATTTGACCGTATTAGATTTTTTTATGGGGTCATATTAAAATCTAGTAGAACCCCAACGAAACAGAACTGTTAATGACGTACGCGAAGCTATTGTTGCGGCGTTTGCGACTATTTCACCGGAAATGGTGCACCGTGCGACGCGCGATGTTGTTCGAAGGGCCGAACTCTGCTTACAGCAGAGGGGAGGGCACTTCGAACAACTTTTACATTAAGCGCGAAAAGTGGAATAGGCCTACCGGGGATACCACTATAAAAAAAACGCACCATGCTATCTACCGCAAGGTGGTGAGGAAATGATAGCGCATTATTTCCTTCTCATTTTACGTTCAATTACTAAAAACGTTGTGAACAATAAATAAGATGCGACCTTAAAGTATCGGTGTGAATGATATCGATCGTGCGAACGCGTTTGTTTGTCTTCGCCGCGAAGACTCGCCGCGACTCTCTTATCGCCGCTCGGTTTACTATCATTCTTAAAAATACTAGCCGTCGTCTGTCGCGCTCAGTCCGCGTGTCCTCCTTGTCACTCTTACGCTAACATATTTTAATTTTTTTCTCAAAAACGGTAAAAAATTTTAAAAAATTGTAAAGGACTTTTTTTCTTAAAATTTAATTCTCTATTTAAATTTTTCGGGCGTGACACCTCGAATCAAACACCCTGTATAGTTAGCTGTTGCTAGAATGAATTTGGCCGTCAGTAGATTTTGTGGCGGAAGATATTGACCTTTATTTTAATGTCTTTCGTTTACTACGCAGAAGTACCTAGCACATAATTTCGCATATTCTCAGCTGAATATGGGAATTGAGCAACCAGCTAAGATTTTTTTAGCTGTCCGGGGCATGCGAATATTTGCGGATTTTTGTTAGAGGCTTGGATTACAACAGTAGTATGCTATTTATTTATTTTTATTCGCAAATTTTACCTATATCTTTTAAAGAATACTCGACGTCATTTTTCCGCTTCATTCAATAGATTTCTATGTTTTTGTTTGGTTAGTCTTTTGAATTGATTATAATAACTGCCAATTTTGCAAAATAATAAATAACTTTTTGTTTTAATTTTGTTTGTATAATTTGTTTCCAATTTTCGACTTTAACACTTTATTGTAAACATTATTGTTTATGTTTTTAATTGCAGGTACAAAATCGATTAATAGATGCAGAGTACATATCTTTGTTACATCATATTCATAGTGATAATATTGAAGGTCATCAGTACAGGGGATTTACAATAACTGGGTCTAAAATATTAAAGAATACAATTAAAAAAGTAGAACGTTCTTTATACATAAAAAGACCAATATGTTTCATATTTTCGGGATTAGATTCTCAATGGTTTGAAATGAGTAAGTAAATTTTACTCTCTTTTTAAGAAAATATTAAAACGTCTAAAAAATATTCAGAGAAAGCATTTTTAAAACGTCTTTAGATAACATTTAAAAAATACCTAAAAAACAACATTTAAAATGTTTAAATTTTTTGATGTTGAAATTTGATTTAAATATTAAAATTTAAAAAACTATTTTAATGTAAGCAGTTTGAATTAAATGTTTTAAAATGTTTTAAGAATATTTGTCATATTGTATAAATACATTTATTTCTGGATATATATGTTATATAAAATGCATGTTTAAAAAACGTCTGTAAATATCTTATTAAAAATTAAAAAAAAAATATTTTTTTAAGATTTTATTAAAAAAAAATTTTTAATGGAGGTTTTCGGAAGAAAATTTAGTTAAGGGACAGCGTTGTGCTAACGTTTCGCAAACATTGCAGTTTGCACGTCAGTGCTGAAGTTCCGATATTGAGCTTACTTGTTACTAAATAGTTTTTATATATCTTTTTTGAAATTAAGGTTGTTTCATGTTGTTTTCCGCTGCCGTGAGCAGAGTGTAGATGACTGTTTCAATTTGACAAATAATTTTTTCTGTAAATATTTTCGTTGGGGCTATGGCAAAATTGTGTCCTTTAGAAACAATAGCTATCGCCAATGAAGATAAGGTGTGGTTACTGAGGTTTTAGACTATATGAGCCATGTCTGTGGTTTGGATGTTGGGTGTGATTTTATCAAACTTTTAAATTTTTTTTTTCTTTCTTCCGCATAACTTATAGCCTATTTTTGTGTTACTTGATCAAACATTTGCCACGAATCGGATCCAATTGTATTAGCCAAAGTAAGATGTAGCCTGAGTAGCTTACAAGTGAACGTTCCAGCTGTTTCTTTTGATTGCTGAAATTTTTTCTCTGATTAATTTTAATAATGCTTGTTAAAAAATGGAATTTGTTTTAATTGTGAAAAAAAATTTTTAATTGAAAATACTTTGGTACCACTTATTCGTTGCAGCACCGTTTCAGAAAGGTTAACGAGCACAGTTTGATGTGCAAGGACTTCTATAGTTTGGTAAATAAATTTACCAACCCTAAAATAGCTCCTTTGTGAAGATTCATAATTCTAGTTTTAAGATTTTCACGGCTACTGGCTTCAGTAGAAATGGATGTTTTTGGATGGGAGCCGTGTTGAAAGACGGCGTTGTGCCAACGTTTTACAAACATTGCAGTTTGCATCATCAGGACAGAAGCTCTGATATTGAATTTACTTGTTACTAGATGATTCTTATATACCTATTTTTTCCTTCCCTCATGGTGGGGAAGGGCAAGACTAATGTGTGTTGCCGACTAATTGTAGTTTATAATTGATCAACTGATCAATTGGTGGTTTCAACTGACGCGAGGCGTTGCTTGACATTTTAGTCTTGGCGAGCGACATAAGCGATTTAGAGAGCGACGACGAGAGTGATTACGAATGCGAGGAAATCAAAGGAGAGCTGAGGTGATCAGGCGAGAAGTTTGGGCGAGAATTTTGCAAGTAAGAAGGTGAGCTGCCCGTGGAGAGATGATAAGTGGACAACTTGCATGAGACCGTGTTCAATTGTTACCAAGTACCAAGTGGAGGCCAGAAGGCGTTGAGAGAAACCACGTCGCGCGGTCGGCACGTGCTAATCACGTGCCAGGAATGTAGCCGCCTGCGTTGTGAGAAGTGCAAATCAAACATTGTTGTATTATTGTGGTACAAGTTTGGAGACCAGAGAGCGTTTACCATCGAGAGATCGTAAGGAACCGCCGAAAAGGAATACGTCTATCGAAGGACTCAGCACGTGTGTAGTGCGTAACAGACGCATGCAAACTTTGGTGTTATGCTCGGTTTTGCGTATTAACAGTTCCGTACGGTATTGCGTTAAGTTTAATTTAGTACGTTACTTTGCGTAAATTTTGTTCTATACAACTTTGCGTTAGGATTAGTAATACGCGTGTTTACACATATTCCGTTCCGTACCATTTTGCATTAGATTTAGTTCCGTGCGACTTTGGGTTAGGTTAAATTTAGTTAGTTCTGTATTTCCGTGCTGATACTATTGTTTGTTTACAGGTTAATAAATTTGGGTTGCGTTTAACAGCTCGGAGAACGTGGGTTTCTCCCCATCAAAAAGAAATTAATTTGTCAACGTGAATTAAAGGCAATTATTATTATTAATTTTAGAGATTCTGAGAAATTCTGTTCATTACTTCTACACAGTGTCTTCATCTTTATTTTTGTCTTCATTAACAACTTTCTCACTTTCTTTATCAGTCTCTCTCTGATCCATTGATCCTGTCATCCTTAAAATTCTTAATTTTCTCCTTACATCTCCATGCTCTTAATCCCTATCCCACTCTTAATTTTCTCAAATTTAATTCTTTCCTGATAATATACCTTGGGGTACAAAAATATAATCTAAATATCCACTTTACATAATTTATCAATACTTTGTCCAACTCTTTTCTTTATTCCACCCCCATATCTCTACTCCGTACTCCATCACACTTTTAACTACATAATTGAATGAGACCCATCTTCTTTCAAAATCCTCCCTACAAATCCTTTCTCTTAAACTTCATATTGTTTCGCTGCTAATTTTCTCTTTATTTTTAACTCTTTTATATGATTATTATAATTTCTTTTTCTGTTCAACACAAAAACTAAATATTTAAATTCTTTTATCTACTTTAGTTCCTTCTTTTTCCATTTCCATACCTCTCTTTTTTTTCCATTTTTATTGAATACCAACTGTTAAAAGATTTCATCTTAATTAGTTATGCTACCGCCGCGGGGCAGCATCTCGTGGCCGATCACCCCGGATCGATATCGATCTGGCGTTCAATTATCGCCTCCGATTCTCGAAAGCGTTGCCGGCTCGAGTTTTCATTCATTGTTTCACTTGCTGTGTAAAGATCGCCTCGTGTGCATTAAGAGTGCAGTGTGCTTTTCTCAGGTTTTCTACTCATCGTTGTTCGACTTATTCCTTTGTCTATTAGTGCAAGCTCATTAAAATCATTGCCGTGTGCAACTCTGGAAGACTCATTGACAGAATCATCTAGAAGAAATCATCCTGCAGCACGAGGCGTGTTGAACCTCGTGCTCAGTAACTCATCCGACTTCGCAGCTTAATACCGTAATAATTAATATAATTTTGCCTGGAGTGACATTTCATTGCGAACTCGATTGATCAGACAATAGACAGATATCTAAATCATAGTGAAACTCATCCGGGAAACTCATAGTTAATTTCATCTCGCGGCCACGTGCATATCACGTTATCTTTGTGTGATTTGCTCTCAAAAAAAGATTAACACTTGCGCTTTCGTAATTATTGTAACCGGCCACGATCACATTGTCATTTTGGCGGTAGCATCATTTGTAAAACTTATTTCTACACACCAACACCTTTGATTTTTTCGCATTTAATTCAATCTTTTTTTTTTGTTAAACTTTTCAAACATGTCTAATAACGCCTCTCTATTCTTTACTACCATAACTATCTTATCTGCATACGCTATTGACCATATTCTCTGGCTGTCTAACTTAATTTCTTCTATTCCTTTCACACTCATACGTTTATCTGAATCCGCAATATAAATACTAAACAGAAAAGGACTTATCACGTACCCCTGTTTGATTCCTTTTTTTGTTGTCATACTGCTTGAGATTTCTGCTTCCGTTCTAATAACCGATGTTGTCTCATCATACACTTCTTCTATTATCTTCACAAATCTTGCTTCTACTTCTTTCTTCTGCATCAAATCTCATAAAATTTCTTTGTTAACATTGTTAAAGACTGCAGTCAAATATATAAATACTGGATACAACTTTCTTTTGTTTTTCTTTCCCTCTCTTTGTATCAGATAATTTATGATAAAAATATTATCCATTGTACCTCTTCCGTTTCTGAAGTCGCCATGACTTTTTGGTATAATTCTTAATGTATTAACCTTCTTCTTCAGTCTTCTCCTTATTATCTTCGCATAAATCTTGTAAGCCGTACACAGTAATGATATCCCTTTGTAATTTTGAGGTTTATCTTTGTCTCCTTTCTTATAGATTGGTAAAATTACAATAATTTTCCAATCTTCTGGTAGTTTTCCTTTTCTCCACACTTATTTCAATATATCCTCGATTCCTTTTTTCACCGCTTTTTCCCCATGAATCTACGCTTCTGCTGGTATCCCGTCTATCCTTGCAGCTTTTCTTTTCTTCATATTTTTTAGTATCCTCCAAATTTCTTCATTTTTTAACTTTTTGGTATCTCTTACCTTCTCTTAATTTATCCTTTTTTCTTCCTGTACCTCATCTTTCTTCTCTTTACTATTTCCTTTTGTACCTGTTAAAAGATTTGAAATGCTAATTAGTTTTGTCACCGCTGCGGGGGCAGCACCTCGTGGCCGATCGCCGCCGACAGATCGATATCGATCTGTCGTTCGATATTTTGCCTCCGATTCTCGAAGGCGTTGTCGGCTCTAGTCTTTCAGTGTTCACTCTGCTGTGCTTAGCATCGTCTCGTGTGCAACGAAGTTCTTTGTGCAACTCTAGAAGATTACTCATCGATCGACTTATCAGGAAGACTCAAGCCATTGTCTACAGTGCAACTCAGCCAGCGCATCTTCGCCGTGTGCAAAACTCGAAGAACCGACTAGAAGACATCATCCTGCAGCACGAGGCGTGTTGAATCTCGTGCTCAGTTACTCAAAAGACTTCGCAGCGTATTAGCTCCATAATTTATAGAATTGTGCTTGCAGTTTCACTCAGTGCGAACTCTAAAAAACTCTCAACTTAACCGTGAACTCAGTGAAACTCATCCTAAATTCAGTGCGGATCTTACCGGGCGAACACGTACTCACCACGTGCCGCCGCGTGGCTCTAACACGAAGGAATTCCACCCGCCTTTTCGTATAATCTCAAACCGGCCACGACCGCGTAACATCTCTGCGGTGTTCTGTATTTCTCATTTAATTTTGTAAATCTCAGTTTTCATACAGTACCCTCCAGCAATTTTATAAAATGCTCTTCTTGTATCTCCTTACTTACATTATTTCCTACAAATTCTTTCCTTTTATTTTATTTATGAAACTCCAAATATTTTTTCCATTTCTTAATACTTTTAGCTCCTCTCTTTCTTTCCTTCTTTTTTTCTCCCTACACTCTTCCATTAGAATCTTTCATTCTCTTCTTTCTTTATTATACACCTCTTTTCTGATTCTTCCCTTTTTCTAACTCTGTAGTGTTTTTTTCACCTATCTCTTCTTTCTCGTGCACTCCTTGTTCCACTAGTCTTTAAACCCAATCTTTTTACTCCTCTTTTTGTACCTTTTTTCACCAATGCCTCGTTCACGAGTTGTTTCAGCTTCTTCCATTTCTCCACTATTGTTATACCTTTACTTATTTTCTTCCATTTCATATTCGTTTTCTTCCTGTATTCTTTTATTGCATCTTTATTTTAGCATATTACATATTTCTTCTCTTTTCTTACATCTTCTATCTCTATTTGATCTTTCTTTTCTTCCGTACAATCCTTTTCTTTCTTCTCTTTTATTTTCAAAAATAAGGGCATGTGGTCTGAGTCTATTCTGCTCTCTACCTTAAATCTATTTACAATTTTATATTCACACTCGTTAACAACTACATAATCGATAACCGAGCACTCATTCACTTCAATATACTGTAACGATCGCGACTTTCGGCGTCGCGTAGTTCTTGCCGGATTAAGATTCGCCGGAGCCAGGGTTTGCGCGAACTCGGTGGAGCGCGATAGGTCGGGTTCTAGTTGCGGCTTGGGCCGTCAGGAGCGCCCGTCGAAGAAGCCGAGGTTGCTCGGGCTGACCCGAGGAGCAGCGGTCGGAAGCGCCCGACCGCGGCGATGTCGGCGACCAGTGGTCTCAGATTGCAGACGGGCAACATACGCACACTAAGCACAATGCCGTGTCCGTGTGCGCCCGCAGCGCCTGCAACGCCTCGGCCAGCGTCGGCTGCTGGAAGAGCGCAGACGTATGTCATATCTGACTCTGTCTCTCTAGAACTACGTGACGTCGGCTGTAGTTCTGGAGAGACAGAGTCAGATATGACATACGTCTGCGCTCTTCCAGCAGCCGACGCTGGCGGCGCGCTGCGGGCGCACACGGACACGGCATTGTGTTTAGTGTGCGTATGTTGCCCGTCTGCAATCTGAGACCACTGTCGGCGACTTGCTGTCGCGCAGCGGATCCGGTGCCGGATGGGAGCACCCGTCCGGAGAATCATATTCGGCACAAAGTGCCCTGGAATCAACGGCAGTCGGGAGCGCCCGACTGCGGCGGTGTCGTTGACTGAGTGCCGTACGGTAGATCCGGAGCCCAGACGGGAGCGCTCGTCTAGGGGATCTTGGTGGCCCGGAACATCCGGGGGCGCCGGCGATATCCGGTCGCCTCGGTGGTGGAGCCTCGGGAGCGCCCGAGAACTCCAAAAACCTGAGTTTGTACTCTGCCTTGGGAGCGCCCAAGGCAGCGGAAGACTCTCACCGGGAGCGCCCGAGAACGACTCGGGAACACCCGAGTCGGAGAGTATGTAAGAGGCTTTGAGAGCGCCCGAAGACTTAGGAGCTGGAAGATGTATTCGGGTTGAGGATCGAATCCGGACAAGGTATCTTCTCTGCCGCGAGCTCGGCTTATATAGCCGCCGAGATGAGAGTGAGGGAACTTCCATTCTTAACTCGGCGGCGCGCGCCACCGTCGAACCGGTGGTCGTTCGACGTATTATTCTTTGCGCGTCCGGTATTGTCCGAGCCGGTGTTCCTCGGAGACGGCGTCGGCCGTCTAGGGCGGCTGTTAGCTCTTTTCGTGGCGTGGCGTATGCTCTCGCCACAATACATAAAATACCAAAAAATACCAAAAACCGTCCCCACTAACATTTAAATTTTAAATAGGTATCTCTTTCTTCTCATTTTCTTGCAATTTTTCTTGTATAGCTTACTATTACTTTCAGGTAATTTTGAAAAATATTTTACTAAATACGTATATGAATTGTACAATACTCTCGTAGCTTGCTTGGCTCAATCCTTGTCTGAAATTCATGATACCAAAAAAATATTCCTTCTCTGACTATTCCTAAAAACCTCATAGCAAGAACGATTTGCTTGTTAATATTATAATCATTACGAACAAATGACCTAGAATCGACAAGTAAAGTACCGCAGTACTTACACAAGATAAATATTTTGAATCCAAGTTCTGTATCTCTTGACTGCTTAAATGATATATTGCGTTTGCACTTTTACACACAGTTATATCAGATATAGCAGCAAACACACTGATAAACTCTATTATTCGATAACAAAAATTCAAATTTACAAGGACATCAGTGCTAGAAGCTCTCATTTTTTAACCGAGATGCTCGTTTCGAAGTAGGTAAGCAATTCTTATTTTTCTTGTAAATTTGATATTTTATTTGGTGTTTACCGACGACGAGAACGATTTGAATGAGAGCTAGCACGCCAAACCACTTGTGACCTTGATGTGACCTTTACTGATCATCAAGGTCAAAAATAAAAATGGTCAAATGCATATTTAAATGTAAAATTTTTCACTTCTTTTAATTTCCAGTGTTAAAATTAGGGCAACCCGAATGACAAAACAGACTTGATCTTGAAATGACCTTCACGATCATTGTCAAAATTAAATTCTTTATGACTGTTGGATGGCCAGAGAACAATCCTAAATCCCTGTACTTGAAATTTTTTTCGTAATGCTGGTCAAACTTTCTAACGCTACATGCATCGCGCTTTAGGTGATCTTGAATTTGTGTTCAGATTTTTTGATGATATACTCATTGCATTCGAATCGGAAACAGAGCATGTAAAACACTTGAAAATAGTTTTCGACCGTCTCAATAAATTTCACCTTCGTGTAAATCTTGATAAATGTGTTTTTAGTGTTTTCGAATTAACTTTTTTTGATTACACGGTTATTTCGCAAAGGCTTAAACTCACAGCAGAAAAAGTTCAAACAATTATTAATTATACCAAGCCTCGTACTGTTGAGAAGCTAAGAAGTTTTTTTAGGAATAATAAATTTTTATCGTCGTTTTATTCCAAACGCAGCTAAAACTCTTAACCCGTTCAATGCTTATAGCAATAACTTGCGCAAGCGTGACAAACGCAAAATTCTATAGTCTACAGAAGCGGAATCTGCATTTATCAAATTGTTAGAGTTTTCAATAACACTTCACAAAATTTGCAAAATTAGAATATAATTTATTTATTAAAAAAGAATATACAAAAATAATAAGGATAAAATAATAAAAATTAAATGTGTAGAGTTGGACGAATAAATTAAAGAACAAAAATGATTTAACTGTTTGATAAAATATATAATTAATAAAAGAGATACACTGGTCTTTACTGAGTGGCTGCTTGAATGCATCTAAAGCGCTCCGATTTATTTCGGGGCCCGTTGGCCCTCTCGTTTCTTTGTCTCTTAATCTAGGGATACAATTCCTATCAAGCACGTACTAATGATTCATCTAAATCTATATCTTTTGTCCTAACGGTTCATTACACTCTTCTTGACTCCGAAGCACGTTCTATTTACTTAATATTATATTACTATATAGCACACTCAGTTTGTCTAATATTTTAATATAAAGTTATTTCTCAACAAAATGATAAACGCTTGCTGGCTTTGCGGCACGCGAACAAGCCTGGCAAAGTGTATAGAGCACGCAAAATACTAAGTATGCTATGTCGTAGCTGACAACTATTCTTTGCAAAGCGATACGATCTTTCTGCATTGAGATACAGAGAGTAACTAACTAATCGGCACGGAGGCTTGCAATGTCTGGCTGCCTTACCTTTGTTCTTAAAGACGTGCGCATAATATTACGGAATGGCCCGGGTTCTCTGAAAAATGACACTTATTAGGCGGTCTACGTGATCGGATATTTAGTTATAAATTTCTCGGTGCCAGCAAGCAATAAAACTAAGACACGGCGGCAGCAAGTAATAAAAGAAAGGAGCAAAAAATGAGAAAGTTTTCAAACGCACATAGTTTTTAAAAGCACAAGTGTCATGTTACATTTTAGCATTTTCTTATTTTCTAACACAAATGTAAAACCGATTTATCAAATGTTACACTGTTCGCTCACCCATCTGACAACGCTGGAGTTAGGCTAATTACCAACGCCTCTGATTACGCAATTGGCTCAGTAATAGAGCACAAGCCCGAAAACTTGTGGAAACCGTTAGCATTTTTCTCTAAAAAATGCACTCCGATGCAGTTAAAATATAGTACATGTGATCGCGAGCTTACTACAATATTCGAAGCAATACGTTATTTCAAACATTACTTAGAAAATCGTAATTTTGAAATTCTTACTGACCACAAGCCGCTTATATATGCATTCGAGCAGCTTTCCGATAAAGCTTTCCCACATCAAGCACGTCCATTATCATATATTGCACAATTTTCAACTAAAATCAAACATATTTCTGGTAAGAATAACGTAGTGGCGGATTCGCTATCCCGTGTAGAAGCAATTTGCTTCCCCGATCAAATAGGATTAAAAGGGGCTATCGTCTGAGCAAAACTCATTAGTAACACTAGGAAACTTGGCATACAAGTAGTACATGGAAAACTATTAGACACGTATTTTTTTATATTGGCCTAAAAGCCGTTGGGAGAGTAGAAATCATTTTTATTGATTTTGAGGGATGGTTCGACTACTTTGTAAATTATTTTTAAGATTGTTGCAAAATCAGTTAACTAAGGGTTTTTGCGATCGCTAATAACGAATTTGAAGCCCGTTTTTATAAATTTAAAATGGTGGATTCAATATGGCGAGAAGTACGTGCAAATATAACAAATCGGGGTGCTTTTTGAACGTGAGTCTCCTTGCCTCTCACGAGTTAAGATACGTTTCAACTTACACTTTAAATTTAGTGCAATAATGTGCAGAGTTAACGTTTGTTATGGCAAAAAAGTGCTGCATGCACATTGATGTCATACACAATCCACATTTAATTTTTGCAATATTATTGCGGTGTTCACATGTGCCATTGCAATTTTTCAAACAGAAATCTGCAGGAACTTCGCATTTGTCGGGTTTTTCTGCAACATACTCACACTTCCATCAAGCGTATCGAAATATATTCTTAAGTTTGGGGGAGGAAAACTGGTTATGAATTAAAGACTGTATTTTGAAGATGTTATTTCTTAAATGTAAATTTTTATATCATAGTTATACAGCATGACAATATCTGAAAATTGTTTTAAAAAATTCTTCCAAGGTCTAAAAGTGTAAACATCCAGCAGTTGAATTAAACCAGTGGTTTCAGTGGAAAATGTAAAAATTTGGATGTTTTTATTATTTTTATCAATATTGTCGAATTTTTTTTAGTTTGGCCAGTCAAGGAATCTAACAAAAAAAACAAAGTTTTCCTCAATGTTTGATAAAAAACGTTTGTGAAACAATTAATGGCAAGGTCGGATGATAGTTTGCCTGATTTTGATGCAAATAAGATAATATTGTTTGCTTTGTACAAAGTTTTCTCAACGATTGGTCCAAATTTACCACTAGTCTCTTGTAGGACTATTAATAAAGAGGACTTTAAATCTCTGTTGGCAGAAATGATTGGTTGAATAGTGTAGCTGTGCGTTAAAGAATTCAAACATTGCGCTAAACACTCGACTTTCAATGATCTTCTTAAAGCAAGCGTGCGACTTGTATGCGTTTCTAAATTGAATCCCGATTGATCGGAATTATAAACATTGTTTATAATTGTTCACTTACAAACATAATCTCTGATTTTACTTTAGAAACAAATTCGTTTGATGCTTGTAATGATTTTTCCTTTGACAGTATTTGTTTTTTAGTCACAAATTTATTTATCTTTCTCGATACAATTCCATGATTCACTTTAAAATTATGTACCCAAAATGTGGAAGCAGTGAATAATGTCGGTGATAAATTGATTTCATCTTTAGCCTGTTAACCATCCTTTTATATCAACGTCATGAATAAACAGCGATTTTTCAAAGGAAATTTTAAATTGATCCAAAACATACTTTGAAATTTGTAGTAATTTTTTATTTCTCGTGCTACGTCCTTTAATTTGTGCCTCCCATTTATACAATAACTTCAAATTAGAAACGTGCTTAAATCTGTGCTGGACTGTCTTTAAAAACAAAGCTTTTGTCTTTTCAAAACGCCAAAATTGTACAGCCCTCGATTTATATTCGATATCAATATCAATTATAGTTTTCTTGTAATCTTTTATTAATTCATCAAAATCACTTTCAGGAACCTCCTCAAGAGGAATTGCTTCAGGATATACACTTTCTTTGTTAAAGCTTAAAGTATCAATGCTTTCAACAAATATCTGTGTATCTATAGCATCTTTAATTAAATTTTCCAAATTAGCTGCAAAAAAAATTTTCCTCGTCTGTAATAACAAAATCCACATCATATTTAAAAGAAATAAAACTTTTTTGTAATAAAATAACAATGTTTTTCGGATTGACATTATCTTTGCAGGTACTTTAAATTTATAAATCATAAGAAATAAAAATTGCAGCTGCTAAAAAACAAGAATTCAAGTTTTGATGAGAGTAGTTACGTAGCGTATGAAGCGAGTCAGAATTGAACATATTAATCAAAAAGAATTGTAAATGCCCTCTATGCTGATTGGCAAACTATTATATGACTATGTGACAAATTGATCTTTAGCCTTGCGTTTAATCTTCTAGTGTTCTAAAGTTATTAGCGCAAAATCTAATAACCTAGTTGCTACCTAGCGGTCCGCTCAGGTATTTACATATTTGTCGGAAAATAAATTTTAAATCACATAATAAATGAAAATTTACATTTTTTTCGCGATTACTTAAAAACTACTGAACAAAAATTTTTGCTGTACACTTGGCCCACCATCCTCAAGGTTTTATGAAAAAAAAAACGATGATAAACTGTGTCCTTCAAGAATAATTAGAGTGACAAACTGCAAAATAATTTATAAAATAGTCACACTGTTCAAGATTTGAACCCACGTAGCACAACAGCACCTGAAAAGCGCTTTCTAAGCGCTAATGCTAACGTATGAACTCAGCGCTTTAAAAGCGCTTTTAAAATCCATTATAAAAAGCATATTATATGCGCAAAAGATCAGCGCATAAAAATTCCAGTTTTATAGCGCTTAAAGAGCGTTTAAAATCTGTTCCAAAAAAGACTCATTAGTATTATTCGTTTTGTGTCTCGGAAATCGCTCTAAGCGAGCTCAACACACTCCGGGTGCATTCAAGGAGACGTCACTGATGCAACCCGGCACCGTCTTCTTGTTTTAATGCCACACATTAAAAAAAAGAAGACAGTGTCCAGTTCATCAGTGTGTGCCATTCAGAGTGTGTTGAGCTCGCTTGGAACGACTCCTGAGAGATACCTAAAACGAACAATACTAATTTTGAACATATTATAAACGCGTATTGTTAATTAAGCTAGGCTGCCGAACACAGTTAAAGATTAATTTATATGTTATTATAATTTATCAGCGCTAAATAAATAAGTGTAATAAGTACAAATTTTGAAGTTTATTAAATGACCAATGTTCAGTATATTCTCGTGACAATTCTTACATTAAGTTTAATAAAATTATTTCTCTTGAATCGACCTTTTTGAGTGGCTTCGAAGCCACGTACTTACAGAACCTGTAACTTTAGATTTTGAAAAGTTCTCTTTATATTGTTTGCCACATGCATCTGAAAAAAGATAAGTTACAATATATACATAAAAAATATTAAAACATAAGATACGTTAATAATCATATTTATTAAAAGTAGATAAAGTATATTTTAATTAAAATACAACAGAATTTAAAGTAATTAAGAGTTTAATATTTTTTCAGAATTTTCAATAACTTATCAATAATGCACACACCACACTTAAGTGTTTTTATTCCTTTTTTAAATTCTGCCCCTGCCCAATTAAGTTGCGATGCAACCTTTGAAGAAAAGATCTTCTTACATATTGCCGTAGCCATTTCTCCTTCGTGATGCCCTCTTCCAGCTACAATACTAAAATGGGATACCTGTACAGAAAAAAAAGTTATAAAGAAAAAGTTATATTAATGCGTTGAAATAATTTGCTAATTTTTTATAAATACAGGATGTTAAATATTTACCGCAAAATCATAGTTGTCGCCGTTTTGAAGAAACAATTCCCATTCATAAAACGCATTCATATCGGGTAAGGGAAGAGTAGGCCATCCTTCTGGTTTTTTTACATCTTCGCCAGTTCTTACATGATCTATAATGAGATCGAGTTTATGATCCAAATTATTAAAATTTCGTAATAATTCTTCTTGCTTTGAAAGAACTGTTTTTAGTATTACAAGCATACTTGTAAAAAATTGAATATGTATATATATATATATATATATTCAGATAACAAAACATGTAAAGAAAAATCACATTTTAAAAAGATTTATTATAATGTTAAAGATATATGTATAATAAAATAATTTAAATATATACTAGTGTGGCACTAAGCCACGAAAACTACACTTTCCAGACCCCGCGCCGCGACCATCACCGTTCGCCAAAGACTTCGCGCGGCCCCGGCCAAAATTTAATTTACGCGCGGGCCGACCAGCCGCCCGCGGCGCGTAGCGCGGATTACCGTAACGGGTAACACGGGCCGCCCAACCGCCCACACCGCGCACCGCCACAGACCGCTCGGGAGTGGGGTGTCCCCCACTCCCGGGCCCACGGGTATATAAGCTGCCTCGTCCGCAGACGAGGCACCTTTTCCGCGCTGGGGAGCACCCCAGCATCCGATCCTCCAGGACTTGGGCGCTCCCAAGTCTTCCTCGACCGGGCCCACCCGGCCTCCGAAACCGACTTCGATTCTCCGAAACTCGGGCGCTCCCGAGCCTTCCTTCGACCGGGCGCTCCCGGCCGTCCTCGACACCGACATCTCCGAGACTCGGGCGCTCCCGAGCCTTCCTTCGACCGGGCGCTCCCGGCCGTCCTCGACACCGACATCTCCGAGACTCGGGTGCTCCCGAGCCTTCCTTCGACCGGGCGCTCCCGGCCGTCCTTGAAACCGACTTCGATCTCCGAGACTCGGGCGCTCCCGAGCCTTCCTTCGACCGGGCGCTCCCGGCCATCCTCGACACCGACATCTCCGAGACTCGAGCGCTCCCGAGCCTTCCTTCGACCGGGCGCTCCCGGCCGTCCTCGACACCGACATCTCCGAGACTCGGGCGCTCTCTCTCGCCAGCACGGTCCTGGCGTTCCGTCGCATAGTCGAATTAAGTCGCGGCGCCGCCGACTCGCGAACGCGAAGCCTGTACGTCCGATACGGCCCGCACGGCCTGGTTTGTATTCCGCGCCGCCGACTCGCGAACGCGAAGCCTGTACGTCCGATGCGACCCGACCGACCTGGCTGGTAATCCGCGCCATCGACTCGCGAACGCGAAACCTGTACGATCGATACGGCCCGAGCGGTCCGTCCTGTAACCCGCGTCGCCCACTCGCAACCACGGAAGCCTGTATGACCAATACGGCCTGTTTACCTAGGATACGTCCCAAAGCGACCCGCACTAGCGTTCCCCTGGAATCCAGCTCACGGCGGATGGCCGTTTTGTTGCAATTCATTCTTTCGTTTATTACTTTGTTTATTCCTTTTGTTAGATTAAGTGTATTATTTGACTCTATATTCTTTCTTTTATTAATAAATCTTTTATTTTACGATTAACCAAGTCTCGGTTTCTTTACACTCGCACTCTGGCTTCCGACGAGCTTTCCGGACCCGAAATCACCGTGTTACACTAGAGTAATAAAAGAAATAGATAAATAAATGTTAAAATTACATACATTTACTTGTCGAAGAAGAAAATATGTCTTGCTCCAAGTTTGATTCACTTGCTGGTGAGAACGCTAAACAAGATTAAAATGTATAAAATAAAATAGATACAATACAGAAAAACAATATCGTACAAATATATTAAAGCTAGCTACTGAAGTTGATATGTACTTACCACCAGATAATGTTTTTAAAACATGGTACCGCCCAGCATTCGATATAGATGTGACAAGTGATTTGTTAGATTGGCTTGAATTAAATCTAGTAGTTGGAGTAAGAGCAAAAGCGGAGATTGGACTTTGCCTAGGTTGGCAAGTTGAAACGGGCGTCAGATTATTTACTTCATCTGTAATCATTTAATGAACAATTAAGTAACATGATTTACATATTTCAATAAGTAACATATTTCAAAAATATTTCTAATTTCAGTAGCATTTACCTATAAATGGAAGAGATTCTAAAGATCGGTCAGGTGATCTGAGCAACTGTACATTTGTATAATTTTCACTTTGTCTTCCATTTTCTTTATTTATTATTTCGACCGGATTGTTTTGCACATGAGTCTCTTCCGTCTCTTTTTCGTTTCGTGTTTTTTTCATTCGGTCCTGAATTCTTTTACGTGCTTTTTCAAGTTCTGCGTTTATATCCTCTACACCACATTTTTTGGGTACTTCTATATTAGAATCGACAAAATTTTCTTCTACGTCTGATGATTGTTTTTCATCATTTGTACAAATTCTCTTCCATTTATTTTTAGTTGCATTATTTCTTAATCTTTGCCAAACATTTCGTACCGAATTAGTACTTCTGATGCCAGAACTTTTTTTATAATTTGAATTTGGTGGTCTGGGTAGAGCCTTTCCTTTAATTTTAAAAAATTGTGAATTTTCCTTCTCTTCTTCTTCATCAGTGTCCTCCTCATTATACAATATATTTCTCTTTTTTTTCTCATTCCTCTACCGCTTTCTTTATCTGTATCAAGCCCATCTGTGTCTTCGGCCATTGGCAGCATTTCTCTCGCTTTCTTATACGAAACTGAAATAGAACAAGCACCAAAGTGTTTTAACAGTAAACTTCGTAAGATTATTAATTTTTTAGTATAGTTTATACAAACTCACTGTAAGTTTTTCGCAATGTACATGGAAGAATTTTCCATGTTTCACTATCTGCATCAATATAAGCTTTTACAGCTTTGCTCTCTTCTTTTGAATTTGGTGGACATAAAACAAAATCATCAAAAATCCACTTGGTTGAGACAACTGAAGTAATCGTTTATCCTTCATCTTGCGTTTCTATAATACTGTATTTTTTTGTCTGAAATAAGTGTTATTTATTATAATTATATTTTATTGAAAAAAAAGAAAAAATAATCTCACCAAAACATCTATTAAGTTATAATAAAACAAAAATTAAAGTGTATCTAAAAAATTTTATATATTAATTTTACTTTTAAAAATATTCCACATACCTTAACACATAAAAATTAATTTTTAGTTAAAAAATTACAAAAGATGAAGCATAGGAAAAATCGCATATTCAAGGTCTTCGCAAGGAAAACAAATACATTTATAAAGAATGTCAGAGAAATTATAAACAATAAAATTGTCATTCAGATTGTATGCAATACAAATTCCTAAATCACTAGATGGTAATGGGTAATTATATACATCTTTAGTAGCTTCAAAAATTCTAACGACAATTTTCAAGGCGTTAACATCTCCAGTATTCACAATATTTTGAACTAGTCCAAACATTCCATTTTTTAGAAAAACACAATTATTTGGTTGACTTAAGGTCAGAGTATAAGATACGTGTTTATATTTTTTGTACTGTAATATAACTGTATCTATATTGGCTATTGGACCATTTACATGCTTATTCATAGGACCTGTTGTTTCATTTTTTAAACAATTTATGGTATCAACAAATTCTCTTTCACATAGCCTACGACATATTTGTTGGAGAGGCTTAGAAGATGTTTTAATAAGTCTTTTTAATCCACCTAACTTGTCTTCAAACGGATAAGCACTGAAATTCATAAGGTTTCCAAATCTCATCACATCAGAAATCAAGTGCAATAACATATGAACATTGTATACAACAAAACCTTTTCCAAAAACTTTGACACTGTATTTTACAAACATCTCTATAAAATTACTTGCATCAGCTATATGAGTAACTATTAGGTTATCGTTGTACAAAATATACATTGCAGTATGCAAAAGCAAAAATAGTTTGTAAACTTCATCTTTTAACACAAACTTAAATACCACAGCTCCTAGATATAACAGCATCTGCCTAAATTCTGTTCCTTTCCACTCAGAAAAGCGTCTCAAGATAGGTTTTCTTGAAAACTCAATTGGGATGTAATTTGCAAGATTTATAAGTTGTGGCCTGAGGCCACGAATAACTCAGACCCCGCGCCGCGACCACCACCGTTCGCCCAAATTAATCGCGCGGTCCCGTCCACAATTAGAATAAGCGCGGGCCGACTAGCCGCCCGCGGCGAGTAGCGCGGACTTTCACAACGAGCGACATGGGCCGCCCAACCGCCCACACCGCGCACCGCCACCCGACCGCCCGGGAGTGGGGGCCCCCACTCCCGGGCCCACGGGTATATAAGCTGCCTCGAGCGCAGACGAGGCACCTTGTTCCGCGCTGGGGAGCACCCCAGCATCCGATCCTCCAGGTCTTGGGCGCTCCCAAGACTTCCTCGACCGGGCTCACCCGGCCTCCGAAACCGACTTCGCTCTTGACGACTCGGGCGCTCCCGAGCCTTCCTCTGACCGGGCGCTCCCGGCCATCCTCAACACCGACATCTCCGAGACTCGGGCGCTCCCGAGCCTTCCTTCGACCGGGCGCTCCCGGCCGTCCTCGCCACCAGACATCTCCGAGACTCGGGCGCTCCCGAGCCTTCCTTTGACCGGGCGCTCCCGGCCATCCTCAACACCGACATCCCCGAGACTCGGGCGCTCCCGAGCCTTCCTCTGACCGGGCGCTCCCGGCCACCCTCGACACCGACCTCTCCAAGACTCGGGCGCTCCCGAGCCTTCCTTTGACCGGGCGCTCCCGGCCATCCTCAACACCGACATCTCCGAGACTCGGGCGCTCCCGAGCCTTCCTTCGACCGGGCGCTCCCGGCCGTCCTCGCCACCAAACATCTCCGAGGCTCGGGCGCTCCCGAGCCTTCCTCTGACCGGGCGCTCCCGGCCATCCTCGACGCCGACCCTCTCGAAAACTCGGGCGCTCCCGACTCTCTCTCGCATATTCGCGCCAATACGGCCCCCGACGTTCCGACGCACAATCAAACTAAGTCGCCGCGCCGCCGACTCGCGAACGCGAAACCTGTGCGTCCGACACGGCCCTCACGGCCCGATTTGTAATCCGCGGAAACTTGTGCGTCCGACACGGCCCTCACGGCCCGATTTGTAATCCGCGCCGCCGACCCGCGAACGCGAAACCTGTGCGTCCGACACGGCCCCCACGGCCTGATTTGTAACCCGCGCCGCCAACGCGAAGCCCGTGCGTCCGACACGGCCCGAGCGGCCCTTCCTGTAATCCGCGGAAACCTGAACAACCGACGCGGCCTGTTACCTAGGATAAGGCCGGAAGCGACCCGCGCTAACGATCTCTAGAAATCCAGCTCACGGCAGATAGCCGCTTTTCTTGACAATCTATTCTTAAGTTTATCCCTGTGTATATCTTCCTTTTCATAGTTTAAGTGTATTATTTCAATTAAGTATTCTTTCATTCTTTCGTTAATAAATTCTTTATTTTCTAATTAACCCAAGTCTCGGTTTTCTTTATACTCGTACCCTGGCTTCCGACGAGCTCTCCGAACCGGAAATTACCGCGTTACATGGCGCCCGAACAGGGACCTGACCAGACCGAGACTTGAGTTAACACGAATGAAGAGCTGGATTTACAAACTGTCCAAAAACGATCTAACCGAAGAATTAGCGCGAATCCACGTTGACAATAGCGGTCCTTGCAGTCAATTGCGACACCGACTACGAAGGTTTGTAGAAACCAACCCCGATTATAAACCCTCGATGGCCCTCAATAGAACCGATCCACCGAAACCGCAGTGTAAATCACAGTCAGCCATCCTCATGGAGGTACCAGACGACGAGCTACACGCCTCCAAACACCTAGATGCGTTCGCGGCTGGCACGCCGCAGCACCAACCACTTCCAGCATTCAGCCACGTGGAGGAACTATTACCGTTTCACGCCCCGGCACCAGAAGCTCGGATGGAGGGTGCCGCCATCAGTCGGGCCGAAACGAGTCCCCCTTGTGGGGACGAATCTGTCAGCCTGACCGATCACGCGAAAGTCATCAATCAAATTAGAAAGTGGGGCGTCCACTTCGATGGAAGAGACCCGTTTGCATTTCTCGAGCGCATCCAGGAACTACAGCGAGCATACGGCTACCCAGGGGACCTCTTGCTGCTAGGGCTACCCGAAATGCTAAAAGGAGATGCTTTGCTCTGGTTCCGAAATAACCAGGAACAGTGGAAACGTTGGGCCGATTTCCAGGAGAGTTTCCGGAACTATTATCTGCCCCACCGATATCGGGCCCAGCTCACGAGAGAAATACACGGCCGAATACAACAAGCGGGAGAACCGTTCAAACAATATGCTACCGCACTGCTAACCATGGTCCGTCGAGCGGGGAACCTTTCCACCGACGAAGTCCTGGATCGAGTCTACGAGAATATGAGGCCCGAGTACAAATTATATATCCGAATTCGAGACGTGAGCGACTTGGAGGACCTCACTAACCGGGCAGCCGAATTTGAAGATATCAAACGCCAGGAGAGGGAACATACCGAGAAACAGCAAGCCAGCCGACCACCGGCAGTGGCCGCCGCCGTCGCCTATAGCCGAGAAGAGTGCTGTTGGCGCTGCAAGCAACGAGGTCACACCAGAGCCGAATGCCGACGTCCCGCCGTTAAGTTTTGTTCCCGCTGTGGCAAGGACGGCGTCCTAACAAGGGATTGCCACCCGTTGACGGGAAACGCACAACGGGCCGGGGGCGTCGACCACGCCGACCGGCCCAGCACCAGCCAGAGTTAAGGTTTCGGCCCCGGCCACACCTGCCGATTACGCTCGGGAACAACGAGATTGAGGCATTACTCGACTCGGGATCCGAGCTGTCATGTGTCAACGCCGAGGTAGCAAAGTTAGCCGAAGACCTGGGCCACCGTCGGCGGGCGAATCGACAGCAGGTCAGACTGGCGGACGGAGAAACCACGGAGACCGCCGGGAGTCTGCAACTTCCAGTCTGCTATAAAGGGAGGACATACCAGCACGAGTTTACAATCATGCCGCACGCTCGCACGCCCATGATCATAGGGATAGATCTCTGGGAACGGATCGGTTTAACTTTGCGGATCCCACCTGGCAGCACTCGACTGAAACAAGCATGCGTTTTGAACAAGGCCGGTTTGGCCACGCAAACACCAGAAGAAGAGGACCGTCTCAAACATTTTCTCGAGGTAGAACTTGGCAAGTTCCGAGATGTGCAGGGGCCTACCGATAAAATTACTCACCGGTTACGCCTGAAAACCGATCAACCAATTAAACAGAGATACCGCCCACGCAATCCGGCCATGCAGGAGGTAATAAATCAGGAAGTCAACCGAATGGAGCAAGAGGGAATTATCGAACCTTCCCGCGGGGCATGGAGTTCGCCGATTGTGCTCGTCAAGAAGAAGGACGGCCGGTATCGATTCTGCATCGACTATCGTAAGGTCAACGAAGTAACCGAAAAGGACGCATACCCGCTGCCTCAGGTTAATGCCACGCTCGACAAGTTACGGGGAGCACGATACCTGACTACGCTGGACCTGAAGGACGGCTATTGGCAGGTGCCACTAGAACCAGAAAGCCGACCGATCACCGCGTTCACGGTCCCCGGCCGAGGCCTGATGCAGTTCAAAGTTATGCCGTTCGGACTGCACTCAGCGCCGGCCACGTTCCAGCGGCTCCTGGACGCGGTGATCGGCCCCGAATTTGAGCCGTGGGCATTGGTTTACCTCGACGACATTATCATCCTCAGCCGTACGTTCGATGAACATCTAAACCATTTAAGAACGGTTTTTGAGCGCCTGCGTGATGCGAAGCTACGCCTAAATCCAGAAAAATGTTATTTCTGCCGACCGCAGTTAAAATACCTGGGGCACATAATCGACCGTCGGGGTATACGCACCGACCCGGAAAAAACGTCGGCCGTAACCAACTGGCCACCACCGACAACCCTCCGCCAAGTACGACAGTTCCTGGGCATGGCTTCATGGTACCGCCGGTTTATCGAAAATTTCTCCAGCATCGCGGCTCCGCTATCACGCCTTACCAGGAAACACGCCCGTTGGAATTGGGGCCCCGACGAGGAGAAGGCGTTCACCGACCTGAAAACCGCACTAACAACGGCACCAGTACTGGCCTGCCCGGACTTCACCCGCCGTTTTGTACTCCAAACGGACGCTAGCACCAGCGGCCTCGGCGCAGTATTAACACAGCACTTGACGGAGGGAGAACGGGTGGTGGCATACGCCAGCCGCACACTCAACAAGGCGGAGAAAAATTACAGCGCCACGGAGCTGGAATGTTTGGCAGTTGTCTGGGGTATACGGAAGATGCGTGGATACATCGAGGGTTATGCCTTCACGGTAGTCACGGACCACCAGGCATTGAAATGGCTGCAGCACCTGGAGGAACCTTCGGGACGACTAGGACGATGGCTGTTCGAGCTGCAGCAATTCGACTTCAACGTGCGTTATCGACGAGGGGCGGCAAATCAAGTAGCCGACGCACTCTCTCGACAACCGATCGTGGCCAGCACCGAGACAGTGACCTCCGATAACTGGTACCAACGCATCCTCGCCGGAATTCGGGAAAACCCAGCCAACTTCCCCGACTACCGAGAACAAGAGGGGCGCCTGTTCCGCCACATCTTACATGAATTAGATTTCAAAGAAGTCGAACCATCGACACAGTGGAAACAATGCGTGCCCAGGCCGGAGCGGCAGCAGACGATAGCTCGACATCATGAGGACGTTGACGCAGGACATTTTGGCACCGCCAAAACCATTGCCCGTATGGCCAGATTATTCTACTGGCCAGGCATGTTTCGCGATATCACCCGCTTCGTAAGACAATGTAAGAGCTGCCTCGCCTACAAGGTATCACCTACGAAGCCAGCCGGAAAGTTACACACAGCACCAGTAGCGGCGCCATGGCAGCAAGTAACCATGGACTTGGTCGGACCCCTGCCACGCTCGCGGAAGGGCCACACGTGGCTATTAGTTATGCAGGACCGGTTCTCAAAATGGGTAGAACTCCAGGCATTACGCAAGGCAACCGCAGGGGCGGTGGTCACCGCCATAGCAGAAAGAATCCTGTACCGGCATGGGTGCCCCAACCAAATTATCTCAGACAACGGCACGCAGTTTAAGTCCCGCTTGCTAAAACGACTACTGGCATCCTGGCACATCCAGCACCGCACGACGCCTATCTACACCCCTCAATGCAACCCGGTCGAGCGAACTAATCGTACCATCAAGACGATGATCGCACAGTACACGCAGCGACATCACCGGCGCTGGGACGAACAGTTAGGTCCCATACAGTTCGCGTTTAACACCGCTCAACACGATGCGACCGGATATACGCCCGCCTTCCTAAACCATGGGCGCGAATTGGCATTCACGCATCCCGACGACCGCCGGCACGCCACACCGACAACGCCGCACCGAACTCAGCGCGCGCTGCACGAGGCCTTTCAAGTGGTCCGGATTAACTTAGCTCGAGCATTTCAACGCCAAGAAACCGCCTATAATCTACGGCGACAAGACTGGCGACCCAGAATCAACGACACCGTATGGAAAAAAGAGCACCCGCTGTCACGGAAGACCGACGGCTTTAATGCAAAACTGGCGCCAAAATATTCAGGCCCGTTTACAGTAGCCAAATTCCATTCGCCAGTGATAGTGGATCTCCGCGACGCCCGAGGGCGCTGGCAGCGGCGCATCCACATTCAAGACCTCAAGCCAGACTCCCCACCAGTAGAAACCGACCAATCCCCGGCTGAGACGGCCCCACAGCTAGGGTATATAAAGCGCTCACGGCCACGGCCATCATCAGTCAAGCGACCGAAAGCAGCAATGACGAGTCAAGAGAAGATACACGAGCTTTTTGGAAGCCTGAGCGAAGGAAGCGAGTCGCCGCCAGCCAGCCCGCCGCCAGGGGCCTGGCCTCCGCCGATCGACCCGAGCCGCCGCTATCCGGTGCCACGTGTGGGGACGAGCGTCCAGCGAGGAGACGGCAGTCAACGGGGTCACACCCGTTGGCTGGAAGAGCCACCACCCGCTCTTCCGAAGGCGCCCCGAAGAGGCCCAGGACGTCCGCGGGCTCGACCAGATCCAGCCGCCGGGGCGACCAAGACCACCGTCGCCCGCTCAAGAACCGGACCAGGACAGGCGACGGCGACAGGTCCGCAGGGATCGGCCGGGAAGGCGCAGCCCCCTAGAACGAGCGCCACATCCACCTCGGGACACCGCAGAACCGACGGCGGCCCAGGCAAGACGACGGCGCCCGAGGCCCGCCAAGGCAAGACGGAGGATCCGGGTACGAGCCGGCCACACGCGCAGCCGCCAGGACCATCGGCGGCGCATAAAGATCCAGCCAAACCACCTGTGAGGCACAGGAAAAATTCGCCACCACGCCAGGGACCAACGATTCGGGCCATGGAAATTCTCCAACCGGCCCGACGTGAGCCAAAAAATATCGCCGGAATCGAGATCAGCACTCCAGACCGAGGCCAGACGGGGCTGACAGCCATGCCAGGAGGACCGCTAGCGCACGGCAGGACGACCAGGCTGAAGGCGCCGCGCATTAGGCCAGCCACCGCAGCTGCAACAACCGAACCGGCAACAACCAGGGCTCGGGGAGAAACGGTGAGCCTCGCGGCAGCAGCCAGGATGTCGACTACCACCAATACACCCACGGTTCTGCCACTGCCGCCATTTGCATTGGAACTAAGGCAGAGCGCGACACCACCAGTGGCTCCACCACCAACGCCGCCAGTGGCCCCACCGACGACGACGTCTGCGGCTCCACCGCCGACACTTCTGGCAGTTCCATCGCCAACGCTGATAGCGGTTACATCGCCAGCACCACCCGCCTATGTCCGCGAGAGGGGCTGGACGTCGAGGCCAGGCATTCCGCTCGCTGTGCCGGTCCAACTCCCAAACGGCGAAATAACGTCTGTGCCAATGTCCGCCATCCGCCACAATCGGAAGTGGCGGGCCCGGACCGCATCCGGCAGGTGGCTACTGCGTTTCGCCCCCGATGGCAGGCTCACGATGTGCCGAAAGATCCAGGGGGAGGCCTCTGAATAAAAGAGGGGGTGATGTGGCCTGAGGCCACGAATAACTCAGACCCCGCGCCGCGACCACCACCGTTCGCCCAAATTAATCGCGCGGTCCCGTCCACAATTAGAATAAGCGCGGGCTGACTAGCCGCCCGCGGCGAGTAGCGCGGACTTTCACAACGAGCGACATGGGCCGCCCAACCGCCCACACCGCGCACCGCCACCCGACCGCCCGGGAGTGGGGCCCCCACTCCGGGCCCACGGGTATATAAGCTGCCTCGAGCGCAGACGAGGCACCTTGTTCCGCGCTGGGGAGCACCCCAGCATCCGATCCTCCAGGTCTTGGGCGCTCCCAAGACTTCCTCGACCGGGCTCACCCGGCCTCCGAAACCGACTTCGCTCTTGACGACTCGGGCGCTCCCGAGCCTTCCTCTGACCGGGCGCTCCCGGCCATCCTCAACACCGACATCTCCGAGACTCGGGCGCTCCCGAGCCTTCCTTCGACCGGGCGCTCCCGGCCGTCCTCGCCACCAGACATCTCCGAGACTCGGGCGCTCCCGAGCCTTCCTTTGACCGGGCGCTCCCGGCCATCCTCAACACCGACATCCCCGAGACTCGGGCGCTCCCGAGCCTTCCTCTGACCGGGCGCTCCCGGCCACCCTCGACACCGACCTCTCCAAGACTCGGGCGCTCCCGAGCCTTCCTTTGACCGGGCGCTCCCGGCCATCCTCAACACCGACATCTCCGAGACTCGGGCGCTCCCGAGCCTTCCTTCGACCGGGCGCTCCCGGCCGTCCTCGCCACCAGACATCTCCGAGGCTCGGGCGCTCCCGAGCCTTCCTCTGACCGGGCGCTCCCGGCCATCCTCGACGCCGACCCTCTCGAAAACTCGGGCGCTCCCGACTCTCTCTCGCATATTCGCGCCAATACGGCCCCCGACGTTCCGACGCACAATCAAACTAAGTCGCCGCGCCGCCGACTCGCGAACGCGAAACCTGTGCGTCCGACACGGCCCTCACGGCCCGATTTGTAATCCGCGGAAACTTGTGCGTCCGACACGGCCCTCACGGCCCGATTTGTAATCCGCGCCGCCGACCCGCGAACGCGAAACCTGTGCGTCCGACACGGCCCCCACGGCCTGATTTGTAACCCGCGCCGCCAACGCGAAGCCCGTGCGTCCGACACGGCCCGAGCGGCCCTTCCTGTAATCCGCGGAAACCTGAACAACCGACGCGGCCTGTTACCTAGGATAAGGCCGGAAGCGACCCGCGCTAACGATCTCTAGAAATCCAGCTCACGGCAGATAGCCGCTTTTCTTGACAATCTATTCTTAAGTTTATCCCTGTGTATATCTTCCTTTTCATAGTTTAAGTGTATTATTTCAATTAAGTATTCTTTCATTCTTTCGTTAATAAATTCTTTATTTTCTAATTAACCCAAGTCTCGGTTTTCTTTATACTCGTACCCTGGCTTCCGACGAGCTCTCCGAACCGGAAATTACCGCGTTACAAAGTAAACTTGAGAAAGTTTGAATTTCTTGATCTCTCATGCGGGCTGTAACTGGACCTCTCGCTATTACAAATTCTAAAAATCTCTTTATAACTCCAATTTCTATCAAGTGGAAACTATCCATAGGAAATTGTGAAATAAATTTTGTTTGTAGTTCAATAAGAGGAGAATTTTCTATATAATGTTCAGGGTCTCTTCGACTATCAAATGACTCATCAGTTCTTTCTATTCCAATTTTGGTAGAATAATAAACAAAGCCATTATAACCACCTTCTTGATCACATCTTTCACAACCGTCATATGAAGTAGAACCTTTTATACACTTCAAATAGGCACGAGCAGGTGCATCGGCTAAGTAATATCTAATATCGACATTAAAATGTTTGTTTTCAAATACAACACCTTCACATTTAAGTTCTTTTACTTCATCGATAAAGTTCTGTAAATAATCTTTAATTGGTTTAGGTTTCCCTAATCCGTAAAATATTCCTATAACAAATGGCGTAGAATCTACAAAATCTTTGCATCTTGCCAAAATAGGCCAACACTCTTCAGAAACATTTCTAAAAACTTTTATGCCATCAACAAAAATATCTAACATAATTGTATTACAATTTTTAATACCATGCTTTAGTTTGAACATGATACCATATTTTAAACCTATATGAGAATATTCTCCATTCGAAAGCATGTACAGTTTCGTTTTTCGTGGAGTTTTTTTAAGTGTTCTCGAATCTCTAGGCAATTCTGGATGAAACGGTCTCAAGATATTAAGCAATGCATTAATAACCACATTGGTAATACAATATCTATTACTCCATTCTTGCAAAAATTTCGTTAATGAATCATCATTGTCATTATCCTGTTCATGATGTTCTTTATTTTCATATAAAATTTCATCACTATTATGATGCATGTCATTGAAAACAAATCTTTTGAGGACATCTTCAACTATATTTTGTTCAGTATCAGCATGCTGAATATTAGAAGCATGTGGCAAATGAGGCTGCAAATCGTCAAAGTTATAATGGATGTCATCAAGGGATAAAAGAGCAGATAAATCAGAAGATATTTCTTCAGACTGAACATGAGGATTATTACAAATATGTATTTCATTATTCGTATAAGATTTCTCTTGCAAAGCATTGAGGATTATTTGAAGTTCATCTCGAGCAGCAGATGCTGCCTGATATTTTATATAACTTTTTTTTTAGAATTTTCTTTGGAGGCATAATTATTTAAAGGGAGAATTCTGTAAATTTATTAAAAAAATTAATAATTTTTAGAAAATGTACTTACAGGAGAATCCATGGTATGTAAAATATCGAGTAGATACTTGATGGTTAATACGGCACCGATTCACTGCTATTGTTACTGCTATCACAAATTTCAAAACAAAATCGTCAACAGTTTTTAATCGCAGAGAATCTTTTCTATCAACCGCTATTGACTGGTTATTCTCTGATTCTCTCGACTTACATATAACTGACTCTGAACGCTCTGAACGTTATATCTCTTGACGACGTCTTCTTGTTAAGAAATTTACAAAACACAATCGCGCGCCGTGTATTACTGCGCGCTCTTTTAGGCCAATCGCCCGGCGTCGCGTATCGTCACACCTTAAAGGCTCGTTAACAATAAGCTTATTTTTGATGTAGTATAGATTGTAAGCAAAATAAATTTTTTTTATTTTAGGCGTAAGAATTAAAATAATTTATTTTGCTTGCAGCCTATGCTACACTAAAAATAAACACTTGCAACCGTGTCTTATAGCCTTATTAAATTCTTACAGCCATTGTAGACGAGCCTTAATTTAGTTTTTATTACGCACGTAAGCTCTCTCTCTCTCTCTCTCCCTCTCTCCCTCTCTCCCTCTCTCTCTCTCTCTCTCGCGCGCGCGCGCTTTCCACTCATACATTACATGTATTTCACACATTTTACACACTTACAGTCAAAGCAGCGTCTACAATGAGAATCGTAAAATCGAAAAACAGCCGTAAAGTTGTAAGTCTTAAGAAAGTAACCAATTATATCATATTATTCTCATAGAATATTGATACAATTAATTACTTTCTTAAGACTTACGACTTTTAGACTTCCATTAATTGTAGACGAGGCATATTACAGAAATTTTTTACTTAACATCGCTTTTAAAGCGCTTAATTTGCAAGCGCAACACAATAAACATTGTGTTTCAGTGTGAATTACATGTTTTCAAGCAAAAATTATATAGAAATCATTTTTGACCCATTGTGAATCAAAATCCATCAAAATATCTAACTGCCAAAAAAATGCGTATTTTGCAGCAGTTTTGGGGAATGCATTCTCAATAGCGCTTTCAAAGCGCTTTTCAGGTGCTGTTGTGCTACGTGGGAAGTTAGTAATTAATTATGTCACCGCCACGGGGCAGTACCTCGTAGCTGATCACCGGCGACGGATCAATATCGATCTGTCGTTCGATAATCGCCTTCGATTCTCGAAGGCGTTGCCGGCTCGAGGCTTATCAGTGTTCGTCTAGCCGTGCCAAGCATCACCTCGTGTGCAACAACGTGCAGTGTGCTTCTTTTTTAGAATTCTTACTCATCGTGCTACTCATCGTTCAACTCATCGTTCAACTCATCGCCTTGTCTCCAGTACAACTTATCCAGATCATTTTCGCCGTGTGCAACACGCCAAGAATCTTCTGGAAGACATCACCCTGCAGCACGAGGCGTGTTGAACCTTGTGCTCAGTAGCTCATCAGATCTCGTAGCGTGTGAACTCACGATTAATATAATTGTAACTCATTGTTTAAACTCAGTGTGAGCTCTCAAGAACATTTAAACAGACAGATATCAATTTAAAGACTATGTCTAATCGTCTGAAAATTTTAGATTAAATCGACTAGAAACTCATCGTCGTTCACGATACGTCCGTGTTTTTCGTTCCATGCTCTGTTATTTTAGTCGGTCGCCGCATACCGCTTATTGTTTACCTCGACAGGTTCAATACGTTAAAGTCGGATTAATCCGGTTTTCACTAGTTATCTCGCCACCTGTTTTGTTTTTCATACTCGATGTTTCCGACGATCAAGGGTCGGTTCTGCCGAAACGCGGGCAGTTTCGCTCGAAATTCGACACTAGTCAGAACGTAGTGCTCACGTTATCACCGTTCGGTTCCAACGTCGTATACACTCACTCGGCCGCGATCATTGGACCGTTCCGTCAATCATTGGATCCTCCGCGATCATTCTTTTCATTTTTTTTCTCTCTTCTTGGGTTTTTGCTACACGATCAGTTGCGGTTCAAGGTTTCGCGATCGCGTGACTTTTCGGCTCGCGTGCAAGATATCCGACGCTCGCGACAAGATCTCCGACGATCGGGCGGGAAACTTACCGCTCTCGAAGATTTCCGACGGGAAGGCCGGGCTCAGGAAGATTTCCGTTCGTTGCCAACGCCGACCTTGCTCTCGTGATTCCATACACTTGAATTGTATAATTTCTGTATCATTTTTTTTGTAAATATATATTTTTTTTTTTTTTTTCTTTTGTTAATTGAGACAATTATTAAGTTTTCTTTTTTTGTATTTGTCGACGTCAAATTAAAGCACCGCGTCGAGCTCAGTGCTGAGCTGTTCTCACAACAAAAAGATTGCGCTTTCTCGCCTAAACGCGCACAGACTAATTCAAGCGTGAAACTCATTGTTAAATTCTGTGCGGATCTCATCTATCGGCCACGTGCTCAACGCGTGTCTCCGCGTAACTCGCATATTCTAAGGACTTACACCTTTTCGCGGCAATTAAACAGGCCACAACCGCGTACCATCCCCGCGGCTTTATTTGTAAATTCTCATCATTGTAATTACTCATTTTTATACACACACCAACCTTCAAAATCAATCAGGGTCATTTCTACCCTTTAAACTTTTAGGCCGATATAATAAAGTACGTGTCTAATAGTTTTCCATGAACTACTTATATGCCAAGTTTTAGGAAAATAGCCGTATGACACTTTCCTAGTGTTACTTGTCAGACAAAGAACTATTCGAATTACTTAAATCATCTAAAACATCCTCATCTTTAAATAAATTAACGTTTGAACCCAACCAAATCCCCCTTTACTGCAATATTACAAGCAAATTTATTAGACAATATGTACCCTCTTCATTGCATGACAAATTACTCCAAATGTACCACTCACGGTTGCAATCAAGTTTAAAAGCTACCGATCGTTTGATCTGTCAGCGATATATATGGCCAAATCTTCATAACGACGTCGTAAAATTTTGTAAAAGCTGTCTTAATTGTCAACAATCCAAAGTATTTCTACATATTAAATGCGACATTGACAAATTCCTTGCCCCCAACGGGCGGTTCACTCTATTGTAACCCGAAACATCATGCAGGTGATTAACACACCGCGTGCGCTAAATTTTTATAAAAGACTCAGCAGATTGCCAAACCATGAAATCTGTTGAGCCTACGATGCAGTCTCATCAGTAGTTACAACACCGCGCAATATCAGCAGAAGGCAGTAAGGCATACGGCCACTTCCTTCTGCAATTACGCTGACGAGACAGAAAAGAATAATATAAAATGCTCGAGCTCCGAAGCTCGAGCAAGTCAGTACAGTACGAGCTAGCGACTTGTAACTCTTATCAACGATAATAACTCTAAACGCGACACAAGGAAGAGAATAAAGAAAAAACACCTATATAATAAAAAAAGCTTATTTATTTTACTAAAAAATTACCGCTAAGCCGACGGTCTCGGAGGATGGACCCCGCGCACCCCTTCCATGCAACAACTCATGTACACATCGACATAGTAGGCCCTGTTTGCGTTATTGAAGGAAAAAATTTGCTCTTAATGAATTAACCAATATACAGAGTGTTTCGTAAGTCGAGGTTAATCGCTCGGGAGATGAATGAGAAACCAAAAACAAGAAAAAAAGTTAATATAACATAGGTACAAAAATGCGTTGTTTCCAAGTTATCGCCAGTTTTAAGTCGCGCGCGCGCGCGTGTGTGTATGGATCTAAAAATTATATAAGGTGTTCGAAATATACAATATAACAGCAACACCTGCACAATAATCAACCACAACTCATTTACCTTATGTACAGACAAGAAGCCGTGGAATCCAAGGTCGCCGAGAAATAATATAGCCAACAGTGGTTGCACAAAGAAAGCTTGCGGCATAAGCAAGAAATCATAATAAATCTTGTACAATACCTTGTAAACTCGAACAAGCGCTTAGATATTGATTGTTCGACTAGGAACGTTAGCACATTGTATTTATCAACCACAACAAAAGAAATTTAAGTAAAGTTCTATCGCTTCACAACCAGAGTTTGTTCACGGAGAAAGAAAGTTTGTTAAAATTAAAATTTAAAACAAAAATTTGTCTGTAATGGATCGTTTAACCGTTACCGAATTAGTTGACATGCATTTAATGTATGGTTTCGCTGAAAGTAATGCTACAGAAGTAAGAAGGTTTTATATCGAAAAATTTCCTCGGCAATACGCACTGAACCGACAATCTTTTCAAAATATTAATAGAATGTTGCGAGAAACTGGGCAGTTAACACAGCGTCGAAAAGAGGGTAGACCTCGAATCAACGCTAACACGGAAGAAAGAATTTTGAACGCATTTTGGGTTGACTCTTCTACTAGTATCAAAAGCATCTCAGGAGTATTAGGTCTGCCAACAACTAAAATATCGAGATCTCTTAACAGAAATTCCTTATATCCCTATCATGTACAACGTGTTCAAGGATTGACTGAAAACGATTATGGTCTACGTATCAATTTCTGTCAATGGTTTGTGAATAAATTAGAACAAATGCCTAATTTCAGTGAAATAATTTTTTTTACAGATAAAGCAGCATTCGATAGAGACGGTATTACAAATTCTCATAATACATATGAATAAATGGAAGCAAATCCCCATACAATTGTTGAAAAAAAACATTAACGACAGTTCAGTTGTTTGGTTTGGGGAGGAATAATTAACAATTCACTTGTTGGACCACATTTTTTTGAAAACAAATTAAATGGAGAAACTTATGTCGAATTTCTTAAAAGCAGATTAGGTATACTTCTTGAAGACATCCCTTTGAACATACGACATAATAGGTGGTTTATGCACGATGGTGCATTTGCACATTTCAGTTTAATTGCTAGACAAGAATTGGAACGCAAATTCGGTCAACGATGGATAGAGCGTGGAGGACCTGTACACTGACCTCCTAGATCACCCGATCTTAATCCGAGTGATTTCTATCTTTGGGGTTATCTAAAATCCTTTGTTTATAAACGGCCAGTTAATAACGTCCATGAACTTAAACAAAGAATAACTAATAGATTTGGAAACATTAGAGAAAATCCCGAAGTGCTACAAAGAGTTCGGGACTCCTTAGAAAGAAAGCTTAGACCATGCATTAATGCAGAAAAAGGTCATTTCGAACACCTTATATAATTTTTAGATCCATACACACGCACGCGCGCGCACGACTTAAAGCTGGCGATAACTTGGAAACAACGTTTTTTTGTACCTATGTTTATATTAACTTTTTTCTTTTTTTTTGGTTTTTTATTCATCTCCCGAGCGATTAATCTCGACTTACGGAACACCCTGTATATACCAAACAGCTGAAAAACTTAAAGAAAAAAAAAACGAAAGATTAATAAAGAAATAACACAAATTAAAAAAAAGTGTAATTAGAGGATCTTAATAGGCGTAAAAAACCCTCCTCTAACATGGAAAGAGAGAAAAAGCCAAAGTGAGAAAATTATTACAATTCTTACAAGAGTTTAGAATACATGCATGCACAAAAGAACAAAGATACAAAGGAAAGAGAGAGATTATTACTCACGGGTCTGGAGATTATTTAAAAGATTGATATCCATCTTAAAATTATAACAGAATTATATTTAAAACTGTGAGAGTTCCCAAATCCAGAATTCGTGTTTGTTCGTTTTAAAATTTCCCGAGTGCGCAACACTCGAGGAATATCCTGAGTCAGGAGGAGTAACCTGCTTCCTTAAATGGGAGCAGCCCAAAGTCCTTAGACAGGATCAGCCCGTTTGATCAAATTCGGGAACTGCCCAAAAATCACAAAAACAAACTGTGTCATAAGGAACAGCTCGTTACACTACAGAAAAGCGGTTATTTCAAAGTTCCGGAAGCAGCCCGATATTGAATTCTATTACTCTGATTAAAGGAACTTGCACTCACAATTGTAACATTTAAAACATTTACGTTTTAAAAAAAACTTCTAATGTCTTTTAACACATTATCATTCGTCAACATCTGTCAGATAACTGAATATGTCATTAAAAGGAAAATCAATTAAACAGCCGTTTCTAAGGAAAAAGAAACAAAACGAGAAGTCGACGAAAAAAGCGCGAACAGGCCCATTACCATTGAGCGAAGGATATCACTACATGATAACCATTATCGATCGTTTCTCGCACTGGTTTGAAACTATTTTTCTGAAGGAAACTTCAGCACTTACAATTGCTCGTGCCTTCTTTGATAATTAGATCTCTAGATTTGGTGCTCTATCAGTTATTACTACTGATCAAGGCGCACAGTTTGAATCTCAACTTTTTAAAAACTTACTTTCACTCGTTGGTACTCAACGTATTAGATCTGTGGCGGATCCCTTCGACTTCACACGTCGGATGACACCACCGCAACTTTGCTGGCCGGCCGGAAGAAAAAACAATTATTAATCCCGCGGCCTTTCTTCTAGCATTATTTATTCTGTGGTCACCACTTAGCAACGACTAATATCTCGGGACTTTCCCGGTAGATTACGGCTAATCTCCCGGGACTTTTCCGATCTACATTCTAAAAGACAACGGCTTTGTAGGTTCGTTGCATCAGTCGAGTTCTCAGAGTCCTTCTGGCTTTTATAGCGAGCGCATCGACGAACTGTTGTCTTCCACGACACTTGTCAGTTTTCTTTGTTACCGCGTACCAGTCCGTGCGTCGAGTGTCTCCGTGCTAAGTACTGCGTACCCAAACCTGGCCAGGCCACTTGCGAGCCCATAGCATTTGCTGCTGAACAGCATCTTTCCGCCCCTGCGAAATTCAGATAAGTTTGCGACGCGGCTTATAACGGCCCGTTCTTGTTTCCTCGCATAAGAGGACCGTTTATTTTTTTCTTATATTTTGTTTTCTTATCATTTTAATTGTTTGTTATTTCGTTTATATATTTGTTAAATATATTAAGTTACATTTTTATTTACAAGTGTTTGCCTTTCTGTTTGCTTAATTCTGACCCTTCTTCTGCGCGACTTGTAGCGCCGGCTGGACACCGTCAACGTCCACAGATCTACTGCAAATCATCCCGCCTCTAATGGTATTGTAGAATGTTGACACCGTAGTTTAAAATTAGCGTTAATGTATTATGCTAACCGTCAGTGGACACGAACTTTCTTTACCGTTTTACTTGGATTACGTACCTACTAAATATCTGATACAAACGCGTCGCCAGCCGATTTTGTATATGGTACGTTCCTTTGTATTCCCGGCGAATTTCTGTCATCAATGAATTTTAAACCAGACCACCACATTTTTATCGAGAAATTCCGAGAGTATATGCGTGCTGTCAAGCCTGTTCCAGTAGCTCATAACTATAAATCTCGAGCATTCTATTTCAAAAACTTAAATAATTGTAGTCATGTATTTATACTTGTTAAAACTAAGAAATCTTTAGAACGACCGTATATCGGACCTTATAAAATTCTTAGCCGTAATACAAAACGCGTTTATACTCTTGAAATTAATGGCACTTCTCGAAGCGTCTTTGTAGAACTTTTAAAACCTGCATATCTTATATCTGATAATTCAAATTGTCAAGTCTCACAGAGTGTTTAAGATAATATTCAAACTGCATATGGGAGAGTCAGCAGTCTTTTATAGAATTTTCAACATAAATATTTATTTTATAAACAATTTCTGTACAATTATGTTTTAGTTAATTTGGCGGCGCCCCTATTTGGGCGCCTCTACAAAATGCCGGAAGACTTATTTGCTTTGCCGGCGTTCTCTATAGGATATGTGTGGAGATGTTAGAGTAACTAGAATAGGTCTTCACTTGTTGTTTCCTGAGTAGTTTAGTGGATATTTTTCTTCTTTGAAAGTCTAAGTCGATGCTTCCTTAGTTGCTGGTTCAGCTTGGCTCCCAGCTTTGTTAGTTTGTAAAGCTGTCTGTACCGCGGCCTCTTTTCTCTTTAGTGGTTGTTTTTTTTCTTTCAGGAATTCATCCTTAGTTTTAACGTGCCAGCGAAAACTTATCTTCCTTCTTTTCTTGAAGTCTTCAGTCTTAAGAGAGAGCTTCGAGAGTCTTGTTCTCTTCGTTGGTGATATTTTCAGAAAGATTAATTTCCAAAACAGGAAGCTTTCTTCTTCGTTGAACTTCTTCTGTAATTGGATCTTAACTTTTCCAAAAATTTTTTCTATCTTGACTATCCTTGGCTTGAGATTCTTCTTAGAGTTTTTAGGTGAAGAAGGTACTAAAGCTGGCGTGAAAACTCTCTTCTTTCCTTGGCAAATCTTTCTTCTTGGTGGAGCGTTTATCAATTTGAGCATTAGGGTTACAACACTTTTTAGCTTAGGGTGATTCCGTCTCCGGAGCACACCGCGGCTTCCCAAAAGGCTTTTAAAAACTTAGCTTGAGCTTACAAGGGGATTATCAAGCCGCGGCCCCCGAGATTTTGTTAAAAAAATTTATGTTGTTTGGCATCCCTCCCCGATATACGCGGTACAATAAGTCTTGCCAATGCCCATTAGTTAACGAGAAAAAAATTATTAAAATATTGCGCGTGTGTAATCTACCGAGACGATAAACCTAACTTCCAACTGTTAGCGTGGTCGTGCGTTGAAGGCGCGCGGCTAGAACGCTGGAGGTCTCGAGTTCGAGATTAGCTTTTTTGGGATTTTTTTTTTTATTTTATTTTTTAATATATGTAATTAAAACGTCGCAACAAATATTTTATTTAAATAAATTAATTTCTAGTATTTAATAAAAAAATAATTATTATATACATATGTGTTTAATCATACTTTTAATTCATAAAAAATAAAATACTTTATATTACAATATATTATATTTTATTAAAATAATATACAGGGTGTCCCAAAGTCATGTAGACAAACTTTAGAACTAGGTAGATCTCGTCATTTTAAGACAAAAAGTCCTTTATCATTTTTTATTCCGAGTAATATTAAGCGAAATAATAATTATTAAAAATTATGTCTTTTGGGCGAAACTTACTGCCCCCCACATCGCGCGGAGACGCTCTATCCGTCGGTAGTCCCCGTTCCTTGCGTTCTCTATCATCGATAAGAAAAGTGAAGGCGCGCGGGGCGAGACAGACGGTTACGATCGGTCCGCCTAGATAAACTGGTTTAAACCAGGAATCAAAGAAAGGCGACGACGCGTGACAATACAAAGAAAATTATCGATGATTGAGAACGCAAGGAACGGGGACTACCGACGGATAGAGCGTCTCCGCGCGATGTGGGGGGCAGTAAGTTTCGCCCAAAAGACATAATTTTTAATAATTATTATTTCGCTTAATATTACTCGGAATAAAAAATGATAAAGGACTTTTTGTCTTAAAATGACGAGATCTACCTAGTTCTAAAGTTTGTCTACATGACTTTGGGACACCCTGTATATTATTTTAATAAAATATAATATATTGTAATATAAAGTATTTTATTTTTTATGAATTAAAAGTATGATTAAACATATATGTATATAATAATTATTTTTTATTAAATACTAGAAATTAATTTATTTAAATAAAATATTTGTTGCGACGTTTTAATTACATATATTAAAAATATAAAAAAATCCCAAAAGCTGGTCTCGAACTCGAGACCTCCAGCGTTCTAGCCGCGCGCCTTCAACGCACGACCACGCTAACAGTTGAAAGTTAGGTTCATCGTCTCGGTAGATTACACACGCGCAATATTTTAATAATTTTTTTCTCGTTAACTAATGGGCATTGGCAAGACTTGCGTATATCGGGAGGGATATATTTTTTTTAACAAAATCTCGGAGGGCGCGGCTTGATAATCCCCTTGTTAGACCGTAGGCAAATTGATTGATTGACCGATCTAGTATATGACTTTTTGGTTGTCAATTCTTACTATCAAAAATTAAATTTGCCTTTCGGCCACCTGGCGGTGTCGCGACTAATTTTTTATTGACAAATCACCATGTTGTAGCAGACGACGCATTATGCAGCGTTCACATAATGCGACGACCACTACACTGCAAATAAGTTACAACTACCGCCTAATCTTAAGCGTAATGTTATTTTTGCCGATAATCTAATTAGCAGTCTGACTTGTTCTAAGAATATTGTAAATCATGCGAAACCTATTCTCAAATGTTATAAAAAAAAACAGCATTACGTAAACTAAGGCTGCCGTTACATGAAGCGTAACTTGCGTGATGGCGTATTCTGCGTACTTATCGTCAACCAATCACGTCTTGCTAGTTACTTTTTGCGCTTTACGTCCAAAATTCGTACGCCAAAGTTTTCACGAACTGCGTAACAGCGTGTCTGTGCATGTATTAGTGAAATACGTAAAATTTGTTTCTAATGGAATATTGTTTCCAATTATCTCATCGAAGAGAGCGAACATGACGAAGTGCCAGCCATTAAAATTTGTCGATAGAAAATTCTTTAAGCGGTAGCATTTAGATTCAAGGTGAGTAATCTCTCAATATATATATCTTATCAACGTTACTAACAAAATACTAATTTCGTACATTTTTACAGGTATATGCATTGTTCCAGTTTACTGTAAGGAATCATTTTCTTTTATGTATTGCATGGTTGACAGACAATAAATATTAAAAAGAAAAAATAAATTTTTAATTTGACCGATTGATGACTTTTTTCGTGTTGCCTGTTATCGAGACTATTCATACACTGTTCACACATTTCTTTCACATATATAACTGTGCAGAATTCTTCATTTACATGAAGCGTATTTTGTGCACGCGTAACTTTATGGGACTCAGTCACAAATTTCTTTAACATTTCTCTAACAGAAACTCTAAGCAGCTATTGGCTGTAATAATTCTGCCGCATACGCTTTATAGACAAAGTACGCTCCATGTAAAAGTAGGGTATTAAAACAGCACAACGTATTTTAAAAGTTACCAGATACGCAGGCTACGTTTAACGCACGTTACGCTCCATGTACCGGCAGCCTAAGTAAATTATAAGTAATATATATTTTTTATATAAAGGGGGAGGAGTATGTAAGTACCATAGAGTATACATTTCCCCTATCAAGCGCCATGTTTAATCTCGCGTTGAGACAACCAATAGTAGCGCTTACATTTTTCTTTAGTCGCCTGAGATACTGCTTGAAGACACGTTATTCGGCTCTCGTACCGAACACGTTGTATAGACCTCCAGTTAAATTAATACACATATATTGTGATTGACATCAATTGTATCGTTATTATCCTTCAACGGATATACGTAGTGTACTGGCATTTACATTGGCCATTACCTACATATCATTTGCCAGTAGTACTCTCTATTGTCGAAATAATAACATTTTCTTGTCAAGAGACCGAAAGGTACAGCGTTTTTGCGCGCGTCGTTTATCTGCGCTAGATACTGTTTGAAGTGTGACATTTATATACACTATAAAAACATTTAAATTTCAAATTTGGGCTTAAAATTTAGGAGCATACTTTTCAAAGGTTTAACTAATTTTTTACGTAAAGAAATGTAAAAAAAATTTGATTTACATGAGTGAGAACTTATTTAATTTCCCAATAATATGCATATTTATTATGCATATTTTGTTATGCATAATGTGAAAACTATAATGTGAAAACGCATTATTTTTTAGGATGTAATACATATAATATTAAATAAACAAATGTATTACATTAAATAAAGATGTAGTTACTAAATATGATTGTTGATTTATTATATATATTTTTATTATAATACATTTCTTTTTTACATTTCTTTATTATTAGGAAAGACCGAAGCTTACTGTCACCTAGGGCAAGTTGCCATTGTGTTCTGTTTATACAGGATGTCTCAGACATAACGAAGGATACTGGGAGGACAGATAGAACTAATCGAGACAAGTAGAAAAATTCTGTACCGTTTTTGCAAACTTCTCAACCGACTCAACTGACTAAGAGTGGCGCCATCGTCTGTCGCGCTCACTCACGCGCAGCTTCCTTGTCGCTCTTATACCTATACATTTTATATATTTTAATTTTTTTCTCAATAACGGTTGAGAACTATGCAAAATGGTACCGGACTTTTCTACTTGTCCTGATTAGTTCTATCTAACTTCTCAGTATCCTTCGTTATGTCTAGGACACTCTGTATATTTACAGGGTGTCCCGCGAAATGCGGAAAATCTCTCGGGTATAGATAGATATTAGGAATATATTTAGAAAATTTTAACACCATTTTGTCAAATTCGCGATTGTAACATTTATACGAATTTTTATAACCGAGCGAATAAAAGCGCGCTCTTAGAAGCGGTCCACGCCTAATAACACTGACTTATGCATAACTTATCGCCGTCTCTTATCTTCGCTCGGTCCGCCGAAGGGGGGATCGGCCAATCGCTAAGCGGCGAAAAAACTGAGGCAGAGTCAGTGTTATTAGGCGTGGACCGCTTCTAAGAGCGCACTTTTATTCGCTCGGTTATAAAAATTCGTATAAATGTTACAATCGCGAATTCGACAAAATGGTGTTAAAATTTTCTAAATATATTCCTAATATCTACCTATACCCGAGAGATTTTCCGCATTTCGCGGGACACCCTGTATATCTAAAAAACTCATATGAACAATATTTTAAATTAATTCTTTTATAACATTAGTACTTTTTTCAAAGTTTTATTTAAATTAATGAAGTAATATATTAAAAAAAATTTAAAAAATGAAATTTATTAGCATTCAAGTTAATTTTTGAACGTTTCAAAATTTTATCAAGAGGCACGGTAGTGCCTCGCGCCAAGTGTAGCGCAGCGCACTACCGTGCCTCTTATACGCAAAACGCGGTATTGAAAAAATTTGTAATGTTCGGATCTCAATAACGGCTAAACCGCTCGCTTTCTACATAGGTTTATCGTGTAGATTAGGATCGAATTATGTTAAAAAACTGCTTTTATTTTTTTACTACAATATTTACAAACAAAGATATCGCGATTTAAAGTTTACTTGCAAGAGTAAAATAATAATATCATTAATTAAGAAACGTCGTCATCATTATCTCCCGAAATTTGTCCTTTTTGTTTTCGCGCCGCTAGATGGTGCAGATAGATTTATCGACTTTATTATTATCGACTCTGGTAATAGTTATAATGACATATATATTAAAATAAAATATTATGTCATTTCAAAAAAGCGAGGTGCGTGGCGTTTTATTATCATTTTTGCACTGCTAAATGATGCTTGATTTATCGACTGTGTAGATATCGATTTTTGCAAAAAAATTTGTTTAAACAATCAAAATTACTTGTTTTCGGTTAAATATTACAACTACAAAATGAATTAAATTTCTCCAAAATTACCTTTTCTTAAAAAAAGGTATAAAAAAACGCCAAGTATAAGCGCGCGAAATTAAAATAACTACAAAATGAATAAAATCACCCCCAAAACTAGACTTTCCCAAAAAAAAAACATAAAATGTTTACTGTAATATTGAATACTCTCTATTAAAGTTATGAGATCAAATAATTGCGTCAAGAACCTAAAGAATCTAGAAAATTTTAAACAGTACAAACCATGAAAAACCGTACAAAAATAGATCTTGAAAAAATATTGAACACGTATTTTTTGTTTTTTAATCTGATATATAATTTTCAAGATATTTAACTGGCTTACTTAAACAGACCATTCTGTATATTCATTTAATATTAGTATACAGAATGTCCCATTGGTGTACTAATGCCACTCGTAAAATAGTAGAACTTAGTGAAATAAACCAAAAATTTTTATACTGTTTCTGCATTATTTGTATTAATAATCCAGATATTATTTTATAAGATTTTTTGTAACAAAACAAATAAGAGCGTATCAATAAAAGCGATTAATATGTTCGCAGTATAGCATAACGAACTCAACGAAAAATTAGGCGATTGATCGATTACAAGGCATCGCGAGTCAGATGTGTCGCATCACTATTGTAACAATGACAAAATGAAGTACCGCTACTTTTCTTGCAACTAATTAGTAACCTATTTTTATTATTGTTTGAGTGTAACATACAATGCAATTCAAATATAATAATTGCTTCTATCGGTAAAATTATATCTAAATTATGATTGTAATAATACAAAGCAGTATAGGACTTTTTGGTTTATTTTATTAATGTTTATCTTCTTGTTTACTTAGAAAAACCGTGAGACACGCTGTTAATATAAATGTTAATGCTTATGTAAAATTTGTGATAATTGTAATTTAATATTAATAGGTCGCTCACTAATAAAGTTTCCAGTGTTTTCTATGGCAATAAAAAAATGTGATAATGCTTTGAAATCGTATGGCATATTACTCACAGATATTTTAACAAATACTGAAGAAAATATTTTTAATAATATCATTAATTTATTATTGAGTTTTATTGGAACACAGGTAAAGTAATGTTTTTGTTTAAACTTTTTAATATATTTTTAAATATTAAAAACATGATTAAAATTTTTTATTTAATTTGTATTAAAAACAAATAAATAAACGTTAACAAAAAAATTGTTTTAAAATTTTTTGTATAAAGTTTTGTTAATGCAGTTAAATGAAAGTGTTTTTGGTTCTTCTTTCGAAAGTGTCCAATCTCTGATTTTATTGAAATTGTATAAATCAGTTGTAAGGATTCACGAATCGTCATGAAAACCAGAAAAGAACGTTCGGCTGCCGCGTACCGTCCACCAATCTAGCAAAGTGATAAGACGTGAAACGTTCTGCACCATTTTTTAAGACACTGTTAGAAGATTGTATAACAGTTAATTATGCTACCACCGCGGGGCAGTACTTTGTGGCCGATCGCCCAAATCGATATCGATCCGTCGTTCGATTATCGCCTCCGATTTTCGAAGACGTTGTCGGCTCAAAGCTCTCTCATTGTGGTTTCAGCTGTGAAATTGATCACCTCGTGTGCATCGAAGTGCAGTGTGCTTTTCGTAGAAATCTTTACTCATCGCATCACTCAGCGCTTTGTCTCATTGTGCAACTCATCCAGATCATCCTCACCGTGTGTAACACGCCAAAAATAATCTGAAAGAAATCAGTCGCTTATTCGACTTCGCAGCGTTTTGACCTCATAATTAATACAATTGTGTGTGCAGTTCAGACTCATTGCGGACTCTAGAGAACAATTAAAAGGACAGATCGCAACCTATCGTGAAAACTCGCTCGAAAACTCATCTTAGAACTCAGTGAAGATCTCATCTAGCGGCCACGTGCGTATCACGTTGTCTCTGAGTGATTTGATAATTGTACCGAAGGATTAACACCCGCCTCTTCGTCATTTTTCTGTAACCGGCCACGACCGTGTTGTCACCTCAGCTGTAGCATAACTCATTCAGTAAACTCATTTTTAATACAGACACGATATATAACGGATCTGAAAAACGAGCAACGAACCATCACCACGGCTAACAAAGATGGTTAAGCAACCCGTAAATTCAAAAAATTCTGATACTGTGTGCATGTAAAGTAGTTAATATGTAACACAAAACTATTTTTTGTTTGTGCTAAATTTTACTTTAAGGAGGTGAAACCATTATTTTTAAATAAAAGAACTTTTTGCTTTTTTTTATATATCCCGAAAACTATTTAAAATATTAAAAAATGTTTTATACAAAAGTTAGACAACTTTTCCGAAAACGATGCCCTCCCGATTTTGATGTCTGTCCGTGTACTTACATATGTATCTTGACGCGCTGATTACGAATCCCATAGTGGTTATTGGCAGAAATTGAATTTTGTTAAGATTTTGTATTCGTGGTTGAGAAGTTTTTCCAGAGATAAATATAAATACATATAGTATAAACCAGCAATCGCAATAAATCGTATATTTATTATATAAACCGTACTACAATTTTGATTTTTACAAGGCTAGTGCTCTTATGCTACTAAACTCGCATTGTTCGTACAGACGGAACTTTGAAACGCTTGAGTTTGCATTTTTTTATTTCCCCTATTCTTATGTATTATCCTTTCTTCGCACATTTGTCACTTCTGCACGTACTGTCCTTATTAAATAATTGTTGTTGTCATTCAATAATTTTTATGGTGGAAACCATGAAAAAAATCATAAAACGATTTTTTGTGTTTATTTTTTTAAATATTGAGAATTTCAAAAAATGTTTCAAACAAAAGGAGTAGATCTTGTTAAAATACATATTTTATATTATATACATTTTTATCGTAAAGCAAATATTTAGTGAGAAAATTAAATATAAAGCAATAATAGCATTTTAACTTTTACGTGGGTTAATAACTGTCTAAGCATATCAAGATCCATACATCAATGTTCATTCGATTATGAATTTCAACGCGTTTCAAATTATATTATATTTCTTTCGTCTAGTATGTGCTCCAGCTTCGCGATATTTCGAATCTACCGTCGCGTATTTGTTGATTTTGTCGGTCTCCTTGAATCGCCTATGGTTCACAGCGTTTTGTTTTCGGCAGAAGTCAGTCTAATCCAGTTCAAACTGAATATTTCGCTGACTTCGCCTTGTTTTCGTCGCCGGATTCCGACAATCCTAGGCTCCGTACCGCGAAAGATCTCCAGTTTCGCTCGAACTCCGCACCTGTGCTTATCGCTTACGTTTATCGGCTCGCTCTCGCGCTAAGACATTCGACTGGTCTCTTTTTTTTTCTTGCGCTCTCAAACGCAAATCGTCGAATTCGCTTTTCATCGAATTAATTATTCCGGCGCCAATCTTGTTATTAATTGTTGCTACCGCTGGAGTGCAAGGATTCGGGCTCGCGGCGATCACCGGCCCGCGCTTTCAAGATCTCCGTCGACCGCGGCAAGATCTCCGACGATCGGGTAGATCATTAGTCTGCTCCCAAGATTTCCGACGGACAAGCCGGGTCAGAAAGATTTCCGCTCGTTAAATTTTGTCCTTGCCTTCAGAATCGAGATTGTACTTTTTTTTTGTTTGTTTAATTGTTTAAATATATTGGATTCAATTTTTCTATTACTTAAATGTCCTTTCTCTTTCAATCACTGCGACTGGATCACTCTCTCGTTCCCTCTCATTTTGAATCACGCGTCGAGCTCATTGCTGAGCAATTCTTTTCTTGAAATTTACATGATCGTGCAAAATCACGTACAATCAATTACAATGGGTTGGGTTAGGTTAGTTTTGACAATCGTGTGGCCTCCCGCAGGGAAACCTCCTGCCTGGAATTATTTCGAGAGAGCATCGTTTTCAGAAGTATATCCAAAAGTTATACAGGGTGATTCAGAACAACTATAGTGTCCGTGAAGGGACATATTGTTCAGATAAATTTGAGATTATTTTTCCTCTTCGAAAAATTTTTTCAAGGCTTCGTTTTCGAGTTATAAAATTTAATAATTAACTACTCACCGGACGGCTACACATGGTAGGCAGGAACGGCGTAACTCAGACTCAGACGTGGAGAACCCGCGACGAAACCGCGACTCAGCTGACCTGTTACGCACGCTACACAAAATATTACAATTATCCTTTAATTAAGCATTTGTTAATTAATTAATAATAATTTCTTTTCATCAACATAAGAAGTCTAATAATTCTCACTTGTAACGTCATTCGGTTTTTCTTCATTATTTATTTATTAAATAATAAAGAAAGCTAGAATGACGTTGCAAGTGAGAATTATTTGATTCTTTATGTAAATAAAAGCAAGAAATGTATTAAAAAATTAACAGATTGTCGATGCACAAAAGACGCACGCACACACACACGCACACACACGTTCGGGAACGATCGTCAAATTGAGATGTTATCGCGGCCGGATTTGTTGACGTGCAAACACGTTTCAACTTGTTTAAGCGAGTTTAAACTTAGTTCTGCCCGTCTTAAAATTTTGTAAAAGTTAATTCGCGTGAACGAAAAGATGTTCGTTGAATAAATTATTTAGTTGCTCTGAGAAGGGCAGATTATTTTATTGCCCTGAAAAGGGCAGATAATCTCTGGTTTAGAGCAAGTGCTCGAAATGTCCGCCGTCCATCGTGATGCACGCTTTCATTCGCCTTAATAAATTTTCTTCGGTTCTTTGTAACATTTCTTCGTCGACGGACCAAATTGCATAATGCAACTTCTCGTACAATTCTTCTTCATTTTTTGGTAGTTGTGTGTAAATCAGACTTTTGCAGTGGCCCCATAAAAAAAAATCTAATAGAGTTAGATCTGGCGATCGTGGAGGCCAACGTATCGGACCGTATCGGCCCATCCATCAGTAGAGCATGAACCGGAAATAAGCATTCGCAATATTGCTCGACAAGAAGAATTGTCGTACTCGTCGGTACAACAAATTTTAAAAGAGGAAAAGCTGCGCGCCTATCATTATACTCGCGTGCAGCACTTGCAACAAAAAGATTTTATAAAAAGAAGAACATTTTGCGAAGAATTTTTACGAAGAGCAGAACACGATCCAGAATTTCCTTCTCGTGTAATATTTAGTGATAAATCGCTATTTACTCGAAAAGGAATTTTCAATTCACATAATATGCATGTGTGGGACAACGAGAATCCACATGCAACGCGCACAAGCAATTTCCAAGTGAAAATTAAGTATCTAGGCTGGTATTATTGGTACCAAAATACTGGGCCCAGTTATTCTGCCGGCAACACTGAGGGGCCCGTCATATTTGGAATTACTTCAAGAAAATTTACCAGACTTTTTAGAAGAAGTCCCTCTACTCGAAAGAAAAAAAATATTTTTCCAGCAGGATGGTACAGGTCCGCACAACGCGCGGATTGTCACCGAGTATTTAAATGAAAAATTTCTACGGCGATGGATGGGCCGATACGGTCCGATACGTTGGCCTCCACGATCGCCAGATCTAACTCTATTAGATTTTTTTTTATGGGGCCACTGCAAAAGTCTGATTTACACACAACTACCAAAAAATGAAGAAGAATTGTACGAGAAGTTGCATTATGCAATTTGGTCCGTCGACGAAGAAATGTTACAAAGAACCGAAGAAAATTTATTAAGGCGAATGAAAGCGTGCATCACGATGGACGGCGGACATTTCGAGCACTTGCTCTAAACCAGAGATTATCTGCCCTTTTCAGGGCAATAAAATAATCTGCCCTTCTCAGAGCAACTAAATAATTTATTCAACGAACATCTTTTCGTTCACGCGAATTAACTTTTACAAAATTTTAAGACGGGCAGAACTAAGTTTAAACTCGCTTAAACAAGTTGAAACGTGTTTGCACGTCAACAAATCCGGCCGCGATAACATCTCAATTTGACGATCGTTCCCGAACGTGTGTGTGTGCGTGTGTGTGTGCGTGCGTGCGTCTTTTGTGCATCGACAATCTGTTAATTTTTTAATACATTTCTTGCTTTTTATTTACATAAAGAATCAAATAATTCTCACTTGCAACGTCATTCTAGCTTTCTTTATTATTTAATAAATAAATAATGAAGAAAAACCGAATGACGTTACAAGTGAGAATTATTAGACTTCTTATGTTGATGAAAAGAAATTATTATTAATTAATTAACAAATGCTTAATTAAAGGATAATTGTAATATTTTGTGTAGCGTGCGTAACAGGTCAGCTGAGTCGCGGTTTCGTCGCGGGTTCTCCACGTCTGAGTCTGAGTTACGCCGTCCCTGCCTACCATGTGTAGCCGTCCGGTGAGTAGCTAATTATTTAATTTTATAACTCGAAAACGAAGCCTCAGAAAAATTTTTTAAAGAGAAAAAATAATCTCAAATTTATCTGAACAACATGTCTCTTCACGGACACTATAGTTGTTTTGAATCACCCTGTATAGTAAAAACATTTTTATTTAATTGTAGTAATAGAATTAAATAAAATAAATTTTTTTAACAAAATAATTTATAAATTAAAAAAAACATTTTTTTTCTAATTCTATTACTGCAGTTAAATAGAGGTGTTTTCACCATAAAAAATTTTTATTTTTGTATTTTTTACCATAAAGTTTTTGTATAAAATATTTTTTGACATCTTGAATAGTTTTTGAGATATATGAAGGAAAGTCAAAAACCTCTACATATGTGTTACGTCTCCGACTCCGCGTCTTTTTTTTTCGACATATATTAGAAAATTTAGTTAAGGGGGAGGTAAACCGTAGTCCATTGTAATACAAAAGAAAACTTCAGAACCTTTCAGAAAGACAATTTATAAAACACTAACATATTCCAAAACAAGTTGTTGCGTGAAAGCATAAAAAACATGCAACAAATTGTAAACGGGCGCCAACGAAAACCAAACAAAAGAATTTGTCTAGACATAATACAAAAAAATCAAAACCTAAGGGGCTTAAAAATATTTCAACTTTGATAACCTGTCCATCACAGGAAAAGAAAAAATAACTTTTTCTTAAAATTGTAATTGCGCATAAATCCTGAGCTTTAGAAAAACCAAGGGCGCGAGAGGCCCGTGATTACCGGAGTATGTAGTGCAGACAAAAGCAATAAAATCAGGTAACAATGCGTCGTACGGATGGTAAAAGTTTCCCCACCACCTCTCTTTAAAAATTATAATAAAATTCTGGAAGGCTCGAAAGGGATAACTGTTTAAAGCTGGGGTATTTTGTAGACATCTTATTTCTAAAAACCAATGGATCTCGGGAACTCCTCACCAAAATCTAGAAACCAAGGGCCAAAACTTAGAAGTTTAAGAAAATAGAGAAAGGATGGGGTGCGAATGCCCAATAATTGTAAGATAGGAAAAGTGGAGGAACAAGCTCAGCAAATAAAAGATTTGAATTTGAGAAAAGTGAAAATTCAGGAATAGTCCTCCCCTTTTCCAAGCTTATAAAATTTTGTGCTTTGGCGAAGCATGCTCTCTTGCATCCCAGTTACAGCCGAATAAGTTTCTGTAAACTATCGTGAGTGCCATTCAGTGCAAGATCGCAGAAGAAGTATCAAGAAGATCTCCTAAAAGTAAGTCTCAACGATTCATTATGTATTGTCGCAAAAATTTATTCCACTAAATGTATTGTTTTAATCAAGTGTTCTTTAATTTCAATCAAAGAGAGAAGGAATGTCCAAGTCGGAGTTCCGGAGTTTTGATTCTGTCTGTTGGATTCCGTGGTAAATCGAATGTGTGAGAAAATTTGCTTCCGAATATCGGTTAGGATACGCTGTCGAATAACCAGCAATTTACGGTAATTCACGCCGCGAACTATTGCTGGAAGTTTGGCGACTATCCACGGCTAAGGAATCGGCAAGCGATTCTCGCCAAAAATGAACTACGGAGATTCATTCATGGACGAGTTAAAAGCTTTGGAAATCGTCGGTGACGAGTTTCCTTCGACCCTTTCTTTGTTAAATTTACAAAATCCTGTTCAATTAAAATTAAAATTAAATTATAAATTTTAGTGGAATCTACTAACAAGAAAACGCTAAATAAGAGTCGGGCGCGGCGAAACAAGCAGATTAGGAATCTAAGAGAACTAGTTCGCCTGTTCTTCCTTCAATATTTGCTCGCGGCGGCGCCAAACGAGGAGGTGTTTGTGACTTCTCCGCTTTACGAGGAGAGACCGTGGTTCCCACGTCCGTTCGCTCCGCCACCGTCGCCCATCCATAGAGACCCGGAACCTTTATTCGGCTATGTCCCGCCCGAAGAAACTCCCAACAACCACCTTGAAACATCAGACGATATTTTAAACATTTCGAGTCAGTCCACAGAGCCGGGATCGGAACAATTCCGCCCCACATCTCCGTCTTACACCCCAGATTCGTCCCTCATCTCCAAATCACGGTTTCTCGGAGGTGAGTTTCGCGCCTGTTCCTCACCTTTCTCACCGCCTTCTTTTCCGTTTGAACTCGAGGAAGCCGAATCTCTGGGCGAGAATAAATCCATCTCTCTCCCAGAAGTAGACTTTCCCGATCAACCTCCCATCTCCCGTCCCGAGTATCGAGGTCTTCGAGGACTATCCAGAACCAAGGGAGGTTAGAGACCCTCTCCTGGAACTCCTTCGCAGGGCCTGTACTCCGTGGACAGATCCTGTTCCGGAAGGGGCCTACTCCATCGGTCCTGACCATATCGAGCCTAAAGAGATCAGGAGACAGGCGGCTCGTTCTGCTCCTAATTCTCATTTTTTTATATATTACTCCGGGGCAGAATTTCCTTTCTTGGCCCCGATGCGGTTAATCGACCTCGTTTACCCGAGGATCACAGCGAGGGTGATTGAAATCGAAGAAATCACGTTGGACTGAATCACCGTCTCATTTTTAAAAGACATTTACACACCCAGATACATTCAACATTGTAAATATACACGAATTATATAATGTTACAGTTATACACCTCTTAATTAGATTTATTCCTTTTTCATATTTTATTATTATCTCTATCAAAACCTTAAACTTATTTTTATTCTTCAGATATGTCAATTAATATTAAATTTTGTTATATTTGTTTTTGAAATTCTGAGTTAATTATTTAAATACAACCCTAATATTTTGTTCATGCGAATAACCACGGCCGGTTCTATCCCAGAAAATAAGGATTTACTTCCTTTCTCTAAAAAAAGAACCAACTACGCGCTCAATCTAAGTCCGAAAAACTGAATTATTTAATCTGCGCGTAAAATAGCGTGGACTCGAATCTCGAATCCCACGCAAAACTCGGTGGTGCGTCAACTCCCTACCTTACCCACGAATATCTATCCTGAGGATTTCCTTTAAATAACCAATTTATAAAAATATATTCCTCTTGACGTAACAGTCTATTTGAACTTTGTACCATGTTTTCTTAAAGGTAATCCTTGTATTTTTTTACTGTCGTCGAAGTAGCCGATCTGTATTTTATTCCTTATATATACAGGGTGTCCGGTTCGTTTTGTCACTTCCGAAATTTTGGGGTAGACAATAATAATTTAAGATAAAAAGTCCTGTACAATTATGCAAAATTCGTCACCGTTGATTTTATAAAAATTATAATGTCTCGGCGAATAAACGCTAAGAAATCTATGGGCTGGGCGCGGCGATGGCATTGTTTAGTTTTCTGCAAAAAGTAGCCGAATCGAATAATAATGATTGGCGAGCGGGTTTGGCGAATGAGCTGTAAGCAACTTAGGGGCCGGCCGCGACGGCGACGGTGTTTATAAAGATGTAATCTGAGTCAACTCAGAAGGAGACAATCGCGAGCGCATTTGTTTCATTTTTGCCGCAAAGATTTTTTATACGTATCTTCACGCATAGGATTAGAACTTTTATTTCTCTGCATTCGTGGGTAGAGATTATGCGTTTTTAAGCATTTATATAACTTTCGTGTTAATTTTAATTCAGAAAATGTAATTTGATCAGGTTTGCAATAATAGTTGAAAACTTAAAATTGGTTCTTATTAATTTACGAGGCTCATCCTGGGCTCGTTTTACTCATTATCTTAATTGAAATCACTGTGCCAAACGAAAACTTAATCGTGCAACGCGTATAGAAACGGGATCAATTTTTCCACTGAAATTTTAACTGCGTAGAGTAAATTTTTGAAGATTTGCATTAAACTTAACTATTTCGGCCGGGACTCGACTAGATTAGTTAAATCTTGTGTAGAATCGATTAATACATACTTCTGAATCGTACGGGCAATTGTATACTCCTTGGATTAATTCGATGTTAGTTTCTGACACAGTTATTAATTACAATAATAGTTAAAACTCAAAATTGGATCTTATTAACCTACAAGACTCATCCTGTACTCGTTTTACTCATTATCTTAATTGAAATCACTGTGCCAAACGAAAACTTAATCGTGCAACGCGTATAAAAACGGGAACAATTTTTCCACTGAAATTTCAACTACGGTGAGTGAATTTTTGAAGATTTGCATTAAACTTAACTATTTTGGCCGGGACTCGACTAGATTAGTTGAATCTTTTGTAAAAGCGGTTAATACATACTTCTGAATCGTCTGGACAATAGTACACTCGCAAAATTAATTTGTCCTTATTTCTTAACAAAGTTAATATTTACTGATTCTTGTCTGATACCCTAAAAGTTGAAATTTTGATTTACTTGACTCTGTGCTTACATTTTGCTATTAATTGTTTCTAAAAGCTCTATCAAATTAATGTGTATAGTCCCGAATCCCTGATTTGACGTTTACAATTGCCAGTGCAAGTTTAAGTCTGAAAATGGCTACGTCAGAGCCGAAAAATGTCACTTTTGGTACAAATTTTAGTTTATTTCTCTCAGAGGATTTTATTTTCTATTTTTTATTATTCATGTGTTGAGATTATCCATAATATCTAGTGCAACTGTCTATTTTTACCTAACTTAATCGAAAGTAATCTTTTGATTTTTCTAATGTTGACAAAGTAGCCAATCTATACTTTTATTCTTATATATTTTTTTTAAAGCGTAATTTTTCACGAATATCATTAATATATGCATCAAATAATCAATATCTTGTCTATTTGAGTATTTTAAACTTTTTTTTCAAATATTAATTTTTTAATTTTTATACTGTCGTCAAAGTAGTCGATTCATACTCTTTTGCTTATATATATTATTTTAATGTGTCATATCGAAAAAAAAGGATGATGTATACGTCTGACACTCAATGTACTCTAATGTATGCAGTCATATATAGTTTATTTTAATGTCGCCAAAATAGCCGATTGACATACATATACAGGGTGTCTCAAACATACGTATGGAGCCGGTAAGGGAAGGTAGAACTCGCCAAGACAAAACAAAATGTCCTATACTATTTTGCAAAATTTTCAATAGTTATTGCGAAAAAAATTAATTTATCTAGCGCAAGAGCAACAAGAAAGCTACACGTGAGTGAGCGCGATAGGCGACGGCGCCATTTCTAGCCATTCGCCTGTCGCGCTCACTCGCCCGCAGCTCCCTTGTTGCTCTTGCGCTAGATAAATTAATTTTTTTCTCAATAACGGTTGAGAATTTTTCAAAATGTTAAAGAACTTTTTTATTTATCTCTCCAAGACCTACCTATCTGTATAGGATTTTACACATGGGCTGAGACACCCTGTATATACAGGATGTCCCGGACCAACATCACTTTTTTTTAACAGTAGGTAGAACTCGCCAAAACAAAGCGAAATGTCCTTTACCGTTTTAAAAAATTTGTAACAGTTTTCAAGAAAATAAATATTTTATTTATGCGCAAGTGCGACAAGGAAGCGCGGAGTGAGCAAACGCGCGATAGACGACGGCGAGTATCGCATAAAGAAAATGGGCGGAGTCAGTATGTCGCGAGCGAGACGAGGAAACGCGCGTACGAAGCGATGCGACGATACACGAGCGAGACGAGGAAACAACGCGCGAACGAGGCGATGCGACAATGCGACGAAACGCGAGCGAAATAAAGCGACAAGGCACGAACAAGATTAACTTAACGAGTTTACAGCTATCGTTTCCGCACTACCTTTTGAGGTAGATAGCTCAGTGCGTTTTTTTTAATGTGGTATCCCTAGTAGGCCTATTCCACTGTAAAAAATTCAACGCAGCAATTGTTTAAAGTGCCGCCCCTATGTTTGTAAGCACAGTTCAGCTCTTTGAACAATTTGCTGCGTTGCTCTTTGTGCTATTTGCGGGGTAATTGCACCGAAGGCCGCTATGATCGCGTCGCAAACTTCGTTAACGTTACGTTCCCACACACATGCGGGAGCACACTCCATCTGTGTTTTTACGTGGTCCCACACGAAATAGTCCAACACATTCATATCGGGCGAACGTGCTGGCCACGTAATTAGACTCCTTTGCCCCATCCATCTCTCCGCGAAAACGTTATCTAAAACGTTCCGCGCGCGACGAGAAAAATGAGGGGGGGCACCTTCTTGCTGCGAGATGAGATCGACGCGCATTTGCAGAAGCAAATCTTCTAGCAGAACGGGGTCGTTCTGTAAAAAATTTGCGTAAATTTCTTTGTTTAATTGAACGGGAAAGAAATACGGCTTAATCTGTAAACCCATAAAAATATTACAATTTTTTTTCAATATTTCTTAAACGAGATCACGTATAAAAAAATACTTACAGCTCGATCTGCAATGATCCCTGCCCATACGTTTAACGTCCACCGGTACTGAAACGCACCTTGACGCACGGCTCGTGGATTATCATGAGCCCATAATATAAAATTTTTCGAATTAAAAATGCCATTCGGTGTAAAAAGGGCCTCATTTGTCCACAAGATTCGAGTGGGGAAGTTTGGATTCCGCCGGCATTGGACAAGGAAGCCTACAAGTGTTTATTCGTGCTTATTCTTTGCTGAAAGTAAATTAAATAAATTTTAAAAATCCAAACATGCATACCTTCGCAAAAAATAGCAGTCTCTTTCGTCCCGCTCAAGAAGATGCTGCACCCGCTGATAGTGGAATGGATGCAGTCCATCTTTCTTGATAACCCGATGCACGAAGGATCGTGACACACCGAGGGTACGCGCTATACGTCGTATACTATTAGCGGGGTTCTCCTTTAACGCCTTTAATATTTCCTCTTCAACGTGTGCGTTTCGACGTACACCATAATCAAAAGAATTTCTTCGGTCTACGCCGAGATATCCTGATTCCCGTGCACGTCGAAGGCATCTAAAAATTTTTTTCGATAATAATTATTAAGTAATTTACTACTCGCAATTACTTTTATTAATCGATATGAAATAACATTGAATAAATGATTTACCTGGATACAGTTTTTACTGTCGGACGCGGTCAATTCGGAAATCTTTCTGCGTATACACGCACTGCTCTCGCTGTGCTTTTGCCAGCAATACCGTAACATATTAACATGTCGGTAGACTCAGTCGCCGTATAATTCACCATTTTGCAATGCGTATCTAACAATAAGCTAACTATCACCGTGCGTCGACTAGCCGACTAGCCGAAAGCAAGCACATGGAACTCCAGAATAAACATTTGCAAATCGAGAACTTCGTCTCTCTTGCTCGGCAACAAAAATGTTCTTGCTTCGGCTAGTCGACGCACGGTGATAGCTTTTTGTTACATACGCATTGCAAAATGAATTATACGTCGATCAAATATACTGACATGTTAATATGTTACGGTATTGCTGGAGAAAGCGCAGCTAGAGCAGTACGTGTATACGCAGAAAGATTCCCAAATTTAATTTGTTTTTTAATGTTATTCAATATGTTATTTAATTTCGATAAATAGAAGTAATTGCGAGTAGTCAATTACTAATAATTGTTACCGAAAAAAATTTTTAGGCGTCTTCGACGTGCGAGAGAATTGAAATACCTCGGCGTATACCGAAGAAATCCACTACATTACGATTATAATGTACATCAAAACGTACGTACTGAGGAAGAGATTTTAGAGGCGTTTAAAGAGAACGTCTCGAATAGTATAAACCGTATAGCGCATACTTTCGATGTGCCATGATCTTTCGTGCACCGCGTTATCGAGGAAGATGGGTTGCACCCGTTCTGTGAGACGAAGGAGACCGTGCAATTTTTTACAAAAGTATACATATTTGGATTTTTTAAATTTATTTTTCAACAAAAAATAATCACAAGTTAAACACTTGTTGGTTTCCTTGCGCAATGCCGGCGGAATTCACAATTTTCTAATAGAATCTTGTAGACAGAAGAAACTCTGTTTAAAAAATTTTGTACTGTAGGCTCACAATAACTCACGAGGCGTGCGCCAAGGTGCTTTTCAATACCGGAGAGCGCTTAACATATGGGCAGGAATCATTAAAGATTAAGTTGTAAGTATTTCTTTTTTATACGTGATAACTCATTTGAAAAATACTAAAAAAAAATTGTAATATTTTTATTGACAAATTTCAGATTGAGCCGTATTACTTTTCCGCTCGGTTAAATGGAGATCTACACAAATTTTTTGCAAAATGAGCTATCTGCGCTACCTACCTTACAAAGTGTTGCGGAAATGGTAGCTGTGAACTCGCAAGTTGATCCTGTTCGCGTGTAATCGTTTTCTTCGCTCGCGTGTGGTCACCTCGCCTTGCTCGCGCGTCGTCGTTTAATTTCGTTCGCGTATTGTCGCATCGCCTCGTTTGCACGTTGTTTCCTCATCTCGCTCGTGTATCGTTGCATCGCCTCGTTCGCGACATACTGACTCCGTCCATTCTCTTTATGCGATATTCGCCGTCGTCTATCACGCGTTTGCTCACTCCGTGTTTTCTTGTCGCACTCGCGCATAAATAAAATATTTATTTTCTCTAAAACTATTACGAATTTTTTAAAACGGTAAAGGACATTTCGCTTTGTCTTGACGAGTTCTACCTACTGTTAAAAAAAAGTGACGTTGGTCCAGGACACCCTGTATATACTATTTTTTAATAGAGTTAACTAAATTTATTATTTAACGTTTTATAAACAATATAATCGATCACAAAGTAATAACTTTACAATTAATAAGTACATTCTTATTATAAATATTGCGCAACAAATTAATCTCACTGCATTTATTTGTAATTATATCGGGTTTTAAACTAAAAAAAATATTTAAATAATTTGTTAATAATGTCAATACTTTGTGATAAAGAAAAATAAACGTGCTCGATCAATTTCAAATAAAAACAATATAGTTTGGGGTTTTCTATATAAAAATGCATATCCTAATTTTAATTTTATAACATTATTATCATTATTAATATTTACAAGTCTCAAAAAAAAAATTGTGGCGTTGTCACAAAACTTTGTTGTACAAAGTATTGAACATTTTTACATTTTTCCATCAACGCTATTTACGTAGCGTGAAGAAGCAGCATTTCATTTACAATAATACCACCGAGAACCAGTTCCACATGCGAATAGGTCCAGCGTTGATGCCAATGTTCAAATACTTGTATGCAGTAAGTGTTATTGCACCGCGGCTGTGCACGGGATTTGTTTTTTGTAATCGATAAAATGCGCGGTAGGTGTCCGGAGAGTTATTACCAGATGTGTCGGTTAATACAATTTAATTTTTTTTTTAAATAACAATTTTATTTAAAAAAAAAAGTAAAAATGCTATATTTAAAATATGCGCCATCCCTAGCTATTCGCGATTTATCAGGCCCGCTTGACGGGGCCGCGCGTTCTATTTCATGTCGCGCGTAATTGCGATGGTGGCCACTAATTGTCATGGTGGCGCCATGTTTCGAACTCGTAATGTATCTATCATCCGCGCCACGTGCGGTGTTTGCCAGCTCTAATCGGTCTTCTTGTTCCGGTCATTCTAGCGATTACACGGATTTTTTGGCAACTCCCGAGTTTCATAGTTCTAAAACGCGTAAAGTGTAGTGAATTTCGGTTATCAAATCCGCTCATTAACGGTGTTCCGTGGACGTACTCAGATTTATAGAATATCGGTCCACTCGCATAAGGAATACGCCTCACGGTGGGCTACGCGGTTGCTGCTCGCTCGTTACGTGCTTACAGCGTTCCGGAACGTGCGCTCATTGGACGAAATATGCATCATTAACGTCTTGCTCAATATTTTACTTGGTTATCGCTTACCGCGCGTCTTACATTTACTGTTCGCTCTTTTACGTGCCGCATCATTGTAAAATTGATCTCATTCATCGTATCGGTACGCGTCACATTTTTGTCGTTACGTGCGAATCTCGTGCCTCATGCGAGAAATCCGCGCTGTACCGAGCACCGGAGACAGAACTCACACGAAATCTGAAACACTAGTTATACATTTTTTCATCTGTTTTTTTAATTTTGGATGCTCCTAATAAAATTTTTCACATTTTGAAAGAATTAATTTACAAAGCCATTTTTAAACATCTTCGTAATGGTTGAAGAGTTTCTGGGAAAGTGTCTGACAAGAAAAGTTAGGCAATCCGGAAATTCAAAAAATATGATACTTTGTGTGCATGTAGAATAGTTCATCTGTAACACAAAACTATTTTTTGTTTGTGCTAAATTTCACTTCAAAAGGGTGAAACCACCTCTTACAAATAGATGGGTTTTTTGCTTTTTTTCGATATAACTCAAAAACTATTTAAGATATCAAAAAAGTTTTATACACAAGTTTTATAATAAAAACAACTATATTTAACTGCAGTAACAGAATCGGATAAAAAAAATGTTTAACAAAATTGTTTATAAAATTACAAAAAAAATTTTTTTTTATTAATTCTATTATTGCAGTTAAACGAAGGTGTTTCTACCATAAAACTTTTGTATAAAACTTTTTTTGATATCTTTAATAGTTTCCGTGTTGTATGGAAGAAAGTGAAAAACCTTTACATATGAAAATACTTTATTTCCGTAAGAATTATTTTTGAGCCGCAATTAAAAAATTTTTAATTTATTTGTTACTCTATATGCGTAAAGCTTCTTATTATAAGAACGATTTAATCAGGTTAATACGCTCAATAATAATAATAAGATTTCCACCAAAAATAGTTGGAGAATCTTTAAATATTCAACATTGTGTAACTTTGTGTGCAATAATTTATCTTTAATATAAAACTTTTTTGTTCGTGCTTCAATTCGAGTAACTGATTATGAAATTGAAAGTAAATGTGAACTTTGCATGATCTGTCGAATGACGAGCAATAACAACAAAAATGAAACGGAGTCAGGTTGTGTCGATAACCTTGTCAAACTTTCCGATTAACTTGATGCGGATGTTTTCACTCTCTTATTTATCACATGAATAACACTATATTACATTACTGCAAACAAAAATGATATCAAGTTATTTAATAAAAATGAGTTTTATTGCGTCTCTTGCTTTATACAATATAAATATGTCGGAAATATTATTCCCTGTTCCACTTAAGGCAGCAATCTGTCATTATTATGAAACGACCCCGCGATTTGTTTAACCGAATGTTGTTTCGGTGCAGTATACGCCTGGTGCGCTCGCCGGTATTCCGGGATTCGATTAGTAAGGGGTCCGGTAATGCAAAAAGACTGAATAAGATTAAGAAACTATAATTTATTATATAATGAAATGAAAGGTTAACAGCTCTAAAAAATGAATATATACAATGCGTGTATGCGGCGCGAACAAATTACGATAATATAGTACGCGATTTAGATACGCGGTCACGGTGTGTCTACGGCGGATGACAAATCTCGCGGACACGTGCGATCGGCGCAAACGAGGTACGGGAGAATCGCGATACAACAAATAACGACGCAATCAAGTCTATAGCGGCCGCGACGGGATATTCGTCGATGACAATATTATTTTTTCGCGTGTAGGTGATCGGCCGCGAAGACAGGAACGGAAGCACCTGCTTGGTGTCGCGTAACCGAGATCCCTCGGTCAAGACAGAGATAACTCTACCCCATGGTCGGTGACGATGCGAAAGGATGTTATTTCTGTTCTGAACTACAGAAGCCGGTGGTCGAGGTCCGAGGTGTCTCGGAGGAGGCGGAGTTCACTCTACCCTTCGAGCTGGCCGTGCCGACGGTTCTATAGTTCAGAATTTGGTATGGAATGAGCCCCAGGATCTCCTGATGGAGACAGAGATCTCTCTACCTCCAGATCGGCTCAAGGATCGGTCTCTGGAGATGTTGCTCGCAAACGAGCGGATCGAGAACGTTCTCGCTAAGCTCCGGCATCGTCTTTTTATATCTTTAGATAAAAAAGATTTCTTCGCTTTTTAAAGCAAAGACGCCGGGTTTCCGGGGCTCAGCGGATGTGATGACGATCCTGACGTGGCGCAGAGGTCCTAGTTGCGGTGCGGACGAAAAACGGCGGGCCTCGGCGTCATCGGCGTGTTCGGCGTTGCTCGAATGGATTCGGCTAAGCCCACGCGTGGACTTAGCCGCGGAACGGCGTTCGCTAATACCGTTTTTTCCCGCGTATAATAAATTAATAAATGTTTGAAGCGCACCGCGCCCCAAATCGCTGCCGGGCGATCTTATGCCCGGCATCCGGTCGATGGTATGACCGGAACGGTGCATTTCCAAGTGCACCGATACAATTATATTGAAAAGTTTGTGATACTTTCTGAATAGAATTTTCTTTAATATGACATCGTTCAATATTGCAAATATAATTAATAGATTAGCAACGACACTTTAAATTGCAAGTATCACACAAACACTATTAACTCCATTTGAAATTGAAGTACATAATGAAATTCGTGACATTATACAAAAATGTCAAAATACACGTTTAATATCATCACTTGAACATGATTACATGCTTGATTTTGCTGATCCATCAGAACCGTACGATGTACAAGTTGTAGAGTATATTACACCAGCAAAAAAAGAAGAAGACATATTTAAATCTGAAGAATGCATTATTAATGGCGAAGGTAAACGGATCAGTTTTTATTACAAAAGAAAAGCTGTTAAATTTTAGAAAAGCAGGAAAAAGACACGTCAAACTTAAAATAGTGTACAAAACCGTTTTCGCAAAGTTAAATCGTTACAACAGCTACATAAATGGGAAATAAGTATAGAGAAAGGTGGAACAAATGCAGACAAATTTGCATTTATAACGGAATATGTACTGCAAAAGTTTGAAGAAACTTGTAATAAAAAAAATATTATACATGATATGAATTTAAGATTATGGGCCTTGGAAGCAAAGGATTAAGTGGATTTACCCAAATTTAAGGCAAGTAGATTTGGAAATTTAAGAATGTACATAAAATTGTTTCTCGTAAGATTGTTATCATTCAGGACGCAAGTTACGCTTGAAAGTATAGAAAATCTACGAGATATATTTCAAAATTGTTTGTTTCAAACGTAAAATGTAGCATTCCAGTTACTAGAGTTGAAGAAATTTATAATGCAGATAAGAGTGTGTGGCGAGGGCCTAGACCTCGCCACTAGAAGGGCAAACACCGGCCCTAGACGGCACGACGTCGTCCCAGAAGCAACCCCGGGTGAATACCGGCCTGGGCGGCGTCGAACGTGCCTAGCACAGTTCGTCGGACGACTACCAGTACGACGATGGCTTGCGCCGCCGAGTTAAGAGTGGAAATTCCTCCACTCTCATCTCGGCGGCTATATAAACCAAGCTTGCGACAGAGCAAGCACCTTTCTGGTTTCGATCCTCGACCAAAACACATTCTCCAAATCCTAAGATTTCGGGCGCTTTAAAGTCTCTCTCATACTCTTCGACTCGAGCGCTCCCGAATAACACGCACGCACGCACGCACGCACGCACGCAGTGTTTGATTTAAGGTTTCCTTCCCGGAAACTGTAGATAGATATTGGAAATACAAATCATAAAGTTAAATATTATTTAGTAAAATTCGTAAATGTTACTGAGTAAGAAATTACTGAATTTTGACGAATTGGCACAGAGCACGTAATAAGTCGGGCGCGGTAGGTGAGATCGGGTGAGTCTTAGGGAGAGAACGGGGGTTAAACGCCGCGCGACAATTGTCTATCACACCACGAGTTGACTCCTCCCCCCACCCCACAATTGTTTTTTTATTATTTTATTATTTATATTTATTTATTATTATTATAAATTAAATAGAAATTTACTCGCGCGTCGCCGTTCACTCTTTCTCACGCGTTGTCGCATCGCCTCGCACGCGTGTTATCGCCTCGTGTTGCTCGCGCGAAGGCGTTTATTTTTCCTAACGTATTCCTCGCTCGAGCAGTCGCTTCGTGTCGCTCGCGCGCAGTCGTTTGTTTTTTCTCACGCATTGTTGCATCGCCTCGATCGAGCTGTCGCCTCGTCTCGCTCACGTGTCAACCAATCCGTGAGTCAAATGAGTAGGTCTTATTCTTCTATACTAGGACCGTTTCTAAACGCGCGCGCTTATTCGCTCTATTCTATTAATTTTCATAAATTTTTTTTCGGTTATTAGTGGAAATAATGCAAAATGGCAGGAGACTTTCTGACATGTATCCACAAGACCCACCTACTTCAAATAGTTTGTCAAAATGGTCTGGGACACCCTGTATATATATTTTACATCAAAAATGTTAAAATATCACATTTTATTTAGAATTTTCCCATTTTGTGTTTATATTATTATCTTTCGCTACATTAAATTTATTTTTCTATGTTAGATGTATTTAGTTAATATTAAAAGTTTTATGTTACTATATTGAAAAACTGATTCTTTTATTTAAAAGAATCCCGAATATCCATCAATTGCAAAAGATCGTCGACGGTTCTGTCCCAGAGAAGAAGGATCGAATTTTTTTCTCTAAAAAAGAACCAACTACGCGTTCTAATTTTTATTAAAATTTCTCCGAACCTTTCTTAGCGCATAATTTGTGTGGCATTCAAATTTTGAATCCCGCACAAAACTCAGTGATATGTCAACTCCCTTCCTTACCTACCAACTAGATCCTTCAGATTTCCTTTCAATTAATTGAAAATAAAATATTATCGTTGACGTAACAGTTTGTTGCGTTAAGTTCTTTGTTTGATCGAACCACGAGATCAGTCAACCGCGTTGGATTCTTTTGCGAATCGAACTAGCCATATAATCCGCGCGCAAGATCTCCGCCCCGGTAAAAATACGCACTCCGTACCTGAGTAAGATTTCCGCCGGTTCGCGTTATTCGCATATTGAAAGAGGTTAAGAAGATTTCCGAATTCGGATCAAGCTCGGTCTCATGACTCGCGAGCTATAATTATTCGTTGACGGATTTTACTGTGAAATAGACACTCTATTCTAAGTATAGTATTCCCTGTTTTCTGTCTTAATTCGTTTTCTCACGCGAGACAACTCGTGCAGCGTTTTTCCGTCCCTCACAACGATCACATCTGGTCAGTCCCAGTGTTCACGCGTTTTACGAGTGACAGCCTTTTCGCGAGCGAAAACGCTTACAACTACGGTTGTTAGGTTGTCGGATTACAACAGTGTTAAAACAAATCTTCTCTCCAGAATACAATACGTACATCACGGTGTGGCCAAACTAAACAGAAAAAAATGACAATTGAGTGAAACAAAAAACGTTTTTTTATATGGATAAAAAGTTTTTTATGGAGAAAAAGTAATACTAATTCCGTATTTCAAGCCAAATTGCTTTGAAATGGAGAGTAGAAATTCATATTTGCAGCAGTGTCTTTAAAGCGGTAAAATTTGTAGAAATGTTTGGAGCAATAGTAACATGTAAATTGCATCAATGTTTGCAAACTACTAATATCACATAAGGTTCTAGACGATTTTTATTTTCGAAATCCTTACTACAGTTGCATCTACTGTCAAAATTAAAATGTAACAATTTAAAAAATCTATCGTTTACAGAGACACTCTCTTTATCTTCGTCGAGAAAGTCATAGATGCAAACTTAAAAACTCCGTTATCGCAGTAAGATCATTGTTAATAAAAGCTTTAAAATTTATTTCTTGAGTCAGAAGGAATTTCACGATTTTTTGCAATATAACACAACAGTTTATTTATTAATAAAAATACAAGAAGATGAGTAATATGGATACAATATAAAATAAAACACTTGCTGGCTTGCTGCGCGCGAACGAAGCCCGGCAAATAAAATGTGGAGCACACAATATGCGAGTGCACTTGCCTTGTCGTAGCAGACAACTAACTATTTTTTTTATTCGATTTTTCTGCGTCGAGATACAGATTGCAACTAACTAATCGGCTCAGGGCTTTGCAATGCCTGGCTGACCTGCCTTTGTTACTAAGGACGTGCGCATAATGTTACGGGATGGCCCGGGTTTTGCGAAAGATTACACTTCATCAGACGGTCTACGTAACCGGATATGAAGTTATAAACAATTTACTCGGTACCAGCAAGCAATAAAATAAAGAAAAAAAAGGGGGATAGTTTTCAAGCGCTAGGGACAAATATTATTTTACATTCTAAGCATACCCTTTTTTATATCAATCATGAAAACACGTGATAATTGTGATACTTTCCAAAGATGTAAACTTGTTGTGAAATCACATAACACACAAGGGTAAGATCATTTAGCGCGTGCTAACATGAAAAAAACATTACTATTCTTTGTCAAAGGTATAAAATCTTAAATTTGTCATAACAGATAATATTAATTTTTATGTAATAAGCATGTCACTGGATGCACCCGTTGGCTACATTCTCAAGGTCGACTTGAAATATCCCCAAAGTCTGCATGATGTGCACCTATTATTGCACCTAATGCGCGATAAGCTACCCGGTAAGCGTCGGGATAAACTACTTGCAATCTTGAGCGATAAAAAACAATTTATTATTCATGACCGCCACTTGTAGCAATGTACGCGCTATGAGTATTGTATTACAAAAATACATCGAGTATTACAATCCAACCGATTAACCGACCGACCGACCGACCGTTTTTAAATTGGCAAAGAAAAAAATAAAGAAGGGATAAATGTAAAGGATTAAAAATAAAGTAATGAGTACATATTGTTGCGCCCGGTCTGAATCGCGCGGGAACGGTGCGGAGCGAAGCTGCCGCGGAAGAAGACGTTCGCCGATAACTTGAAAATTATCGTAAATAATTGTAAATGCGTTCTGCTCGTTCTCCCCGTTGCTAGGAAACGAGTTTGTTTTCTGTCAGAAGTCCAGTCCTCTCTAAGTCTTTGACAAAAGCGCTTCGTTATTGTGTTATTAAAGGCTATTCGTTTTTAAAGAAAGAGAGTTCTTTATTTATTAGCGGACACGCGGATGAATTAACAGAGTGGCGGAATCCTTTCTTAAAGTGAAGGATTATCTTTATACATGAATCCGGCGCAACAACATAATTGCGATGATAGTATTAAGATAATGTATAGTTATTATGTGGAAATTATATAACTTTAAGGAGAATGTTATTAAACATATATCATAATTTGGAGTAAGTTATTTTTTTTCTTAATTCATATTGCATGATTATCAATTTTTGTTTATCTACCTAAGCAACGTAATTCATATAGTAAGCGAATGTTTTGTTGACAATTGCAAATTATATAATTTTTTGTGTATTTTGGCTCAAACTAACTTTATAGTCATAAATTAACGTTCATACTTTAATTGTGGAAATAAATTTTCAATTTTGTTAAGCTATTTCGAAAAATAGTGTATAATACATATAAGTGATAAAATAGATTAGTTTATGTGGTTTTGTTGGTTTTTCTGAATAATAAGAGATTGATAAAAATAAAAAATGCATGGTTTCATTATGTTGCCTGTTATCTTATTTGGTCAAGAATTACTTACGTTTTTTAATGTTAAAATAGAAGTTTTTACACTAGAATAAGTAACTAAATGTCTCTAAAGAAATAATACAATATCACAAGTTTGTATTTTACGTTTTTCTAATGCAAGTGTCATTCTTTTTTTGCTGGTTTATTTTGAAACGACCTGTCCGCGTGGTCCTCGAATAACGGGCCAGCGAGCCCGGGACGCTCGTCGGATTACAGGATTCGAGATTAAGGTCGAGAATGTACCGAGACTGGATTAAGTAACAAATCAGAATTTATTTCTTAACAATGACGCTCGCTTAGTCAAGCGACGCCGATCGATAGATATATGTACAACGAAGATAACAATGAATATGTATACGGCGGGCGGATATAATGTGCCGGTGGGCGCGTCGGCCCTTCGATCGCGGATCGATAAAACGCGTGCGCTACACGGATATTCGCGGATGGTCGCGAATGCACCACGTGAGGCGCGGTGGGTGGCGCGAGATCGTGGGCGCGGTGTTCGGCGCGTATCGATAATTTCGGGATCGGTCTTGACGGAAGGACCGGCGGTACGCGGGCCGCGGGCGCGGAAGAGTGGGCGCGGTTACGCCGTGGATCGTCGGTGTCGCGATCGATCCTGCCGGGCGGATCGACAGGATGCGGGGTGCGGGCCGCGTGACGGGCGGGGCCCGTCGTGCTACGGATCGCGATACGATGTATTTCGTTCGGTGGTCGAATTTTACCGATGCGTTGGTGGATCGCGGGGGGCGCGATGCGCGTGGTCAAGATGCACCTTGCCAGGTGTCGTTTAGCCAAGAGTCCTTGGCCGAGGCGGAGATCTCTCCACCCCGTGGATCACGACGGTGCGACAGGATCTTTTATTTCGTCCGAGTCTTTCCGGAGCGCAGATCTAGGATCGAGAGTCCTCGAAGGAGGCGGAGTTCGCTCCACCCCACGAGCTAGTCGTGCGTTCGGTTAGAATCGTACGGAGAGGATGCTGAGCGCCAGGATCTCCTGGCCGAGACGAAGTTCGCTTCACCCCGTGGTTCGTGCTCTAGGACGGATGTTCGCTCGAGAGCGAACGGATCAGGACGGTCCCGCTGAGTCCTGGCGTCGACTTTTTATATGTAAAAAGTGACGGCGCAGGGTTGCCGGGGCTCAGCGGGGTGCGTGACGTGTTCCGACGCGTGGCGCCGAGGCCCCGGGATGCGGCGCGCTCGGAAACGACGGGCCTCGACGTCGACGGCGCGGTTCGGCGGCGCTCGGAGACGCTCGGCTAAGTCCGCGGATGGACTTAGCCGCGGAACGGCTACGCGTTGCCGTACTGTGCCGGCGGATACAATTTTATAAAGTTTGGGGCGCACCGCGCCCCGGGTCCCCGCCGGACGGTGTTGTGTCCGGCGGCCGGCCGTTGTTGTGGCCGGAACGGTGCATCGCCGGGTGCACCGTTACAATTTGAATAAAATCAGATTGACCGACATAAAAAAGACATACTTTTAACAGTTTTGCCTGTAATGTAATTGGCTATACAGTTGCCTACATTTTGCACTGTTTAAAAAGATATGTTTTAACTAGAGAAAGTAATAGAACATCTTTGATTGAATAATATTATAATATAGTGTTTTTTTAAAAACATTTTATACGGTGATATTAAGTCCATTTATAACATTATCTACAATGATAACTGAATTACACATACAGGGTGTCTAAAAAGTACCGGAACCCCTTAATATCTTCAGTCAGGATGATTTTAGAAGAAAATATCCAATAACAAAATTGTATGGTTTCAAGCGGGAAGTAAAACAATGCCTTTGACTTTGACCTTGAGGTTAAACTTGCAGGTCATGTAAAAATCATCTTTAAAATTTTTTATAGAAACTGCACCTTTTTATTGCAGATTCTTAATCTCTATCAAAAAGTAAGTAACTTTTGTCTAAAACATTTTTTCGAAAAATGTTTGAAAAATACTAGAACAGCAGAATAATTCATTGAGAGTGCGTTTTGGAAGAAAATATCAGCGTCAAACAAAAATGTTCTTTAATTATGTTATCGATGACAGTTTACTCATTTTAGTTGGCGAAGTCTTTTACAAAGTGGTTGTGGTTGTTACATCGAAAATCGTTTTAAGATAATTATAGAACATTTTCGTTAGAAACTGGCGGCTTTTCTGTCAATCTGAAACATAGTTATTCAATTTTTTGACTTTGATTTATAATCAAATGGCTCATCTTTTAGAGAAAGAGCGAGTTTCGTTTTTAATGATGAGATACTGGGGGGATAAACAAAGATCGTATGATAAAAGTGCGACGGCTTTTTAATGAAACTTTTCGTAATGAAAGAAATAAAATTTCAAAATCAACTGTTTCTCGTACCATTCACCGTTTTGAAAAAATGGAAACTAATGTAACTTGTCCGAAATCTGGAAGGCCGACATCTCGAACATCAAAAGAGCGACAATTTGAAGTAGCTTAAAATGACTAAATTTTCAGTTGGCAAAAATTTAAAACTTTTAAAATTTTATTCCTATAAAATTTATCTTCATTAAAAGTTAAATAAAGATGATTTTGATTGCCGTGGAAAGAATTAATGACAACCTTAATTTTTTGTATAACATCGTATTCACAGACGAAGCAATTTTTGAAATTACTGGCTAGGTAAACAGACATAATTTTTGATATTAAAACTACGAAAATCCTCATTGGTTGCTTAAAGCAGGAACACAATATCCTCTGAAATTAATTGTTTGGACAGGACTTTATCGCGATCAATTGATTGGGCGATTTTTCATTAATGGAAACTTGGACGGTGAATATTATTTGCAACTTCTTACGGACCAGATAATTCCAGCAATACAAGAAATTGCTGGTGATAATTTTCACAAAGTTTGATTCCAGCAAGATGGAACGCCTTTACATTTTCATAGAACTGTAAGAGATTATTTGAAAAACACTTTCGCCAATCAATGGATAGATAGACGAAAGGCAATTGAATGGCCTGCGAGATTGCTCGACTTAGTTCCACCTGATTTTTTTCTATGGAGTTTCATAAAAGTAAAGTGTACTTCACCAAACCTCGTGATTTGCATGAGCTTAGACAACGAATAATAAACATATGTGCTGAGATATCTCCAGAAATGTGAAACGACCGTAAATCTTTGGGCCTCGAATATCAGGCCAGCGGTAAATGTCCGAATATGCTCGCCGGGAAATCAGGATTCGAGAAGAATTTATAAGGTCCGTAAATGCACCCAGACTTAGTTAACAATTAATTGAGAGTTTATTCAATTAAATAATAACAATGTGACGAACGCGTAGCTGTGACGTCGCCGAATAAAATAACGAATTAACAGAATTAGAAATGCAGCGGTATCGCGTGTACAGGAACGTTTCTGCATCGGATCGATACGGCGACTATCGATACACGGATCTTCGGTAGGCGGGCCGTTACAGTAATTTCGGCAGCCGCATAGATAACGCCCTAATAGATCGCGGAGATGGTCGTGCGAATCTTATCCGCGGCCGCGAGCCTAGGCGTGGCTTCAAGCGCGTACGAGACGCGGGACGCGGTAGGCACGAGATGTCGAAGATCGCGACGCGAACGCGGTTAGGAATAGATTCGAATGGAGCACCTGTTCGGTGTTGCAGTAGCCGAGATGGCTCGGCCGAGACGGAGATCGCTCCACCCCGGTTTTGTGCAACGGTGCGGGAGGAAAGTCGCCTCGGTATTATGATAGCAGACACGGAATCGAGATCACTCGAAGAAGGCGAAGTGCGCTTCACTCCACGAGCCGGTTGTGCGTATCTATAATTACTTTTGGCTTAGGAGACTACTCGAGCGAGCGTCAGAAGTGCCTGACCAAAGCAGAGTGCGCTCTACCTCGTTTTCGTGCTTCGCACTAGGAGTCGGTCGTTCCGGATGTTCGCTGTTAGGCGAACGGATCGAGAACGGTGACGGCTCGATCAAACTCGCCTTTTTATACGAAAAAGGCGAACGCCGGGGGTATCCCGGCACGTTGCGCTTGACGTGATATTTCGCGGTGCCGAACGCGGCGTGTTCGCTCGGCCGAGTCCGGGGCCGCTTGTGTAAGTCCGTCTCGCGGGACTTTGCGCGCACACGGTAACACGGTAATAAATTATCGCGCCGATGATCGGTTACTTCGGGAGCGCCTCGCGCTCCATATTCTGGCCGAGAAGGTGGTCGTCTCGGCCTCCGGTAGATCTTGTCTAAGAACGATGCGTATTTCCGGGGGCATCGTTACAAATGATAAGAAGTGCTGTCGATAATTTTTATGTCCGTCTAGGTAACTGTCAAACAGTTAAAAGGAAACACCTCATGTAATCCCAGACATTAAATCACCTTGCTTTAAGTGGCTGGAATTGCCTGACTTTGCTTTCAGTTACTTGGTTCAAGTTTCCATTATTTTTTGACGGTTTTGTAAATTTAACTTTAGGGTGATCCTCAAAGGTGAAAATAGGGAAAACTTAAGGTCACAACTTATCATAATTTTTATTTCTCTTCTCAGTTCCAGGGTCCAAAATATAGGGTTTTAATTGAGAAAATAATTTTGACCTTTAAGTGACCATGAAGATCATTCATGGTCAAGGTCAAACCGTAAGTCACCGTGAGATAGCTACGGAAAAATCCTCTAAATTTGGTGTTGATATTTTCTCCCAAACGCACTCTCGGTGAATTATTCTGCAGTTCCGGTACTTTTCAAACATTTTTGGAAAAAATGTTTTAAACAAAAATTACTTATTTTTTTATAAAGATTAAAAATCTGTAATAAAAAGATGCAGTTTCTATAAAAAATTTTAAAGATGACCTTTAAATGACCTGCAAGTTTAACCTCAAGGTCAAAATCAAAGGCATTGTTTTACTCTCCGCTTGAAACCATATAATTTTGCTATTGAACATTTTCTTCTAAAATCATCCTGACTGAAGATATTAAGAAGTTCCGATACTTTTCAGACTCCTTGTATATATTTTACCGCCAAAATGCGTTCTTAACGTATACTTGAACTTAAATTTCTAATTCTGTCAAATTAGCGCATTCTGTCATACAGACGCAATGCAAGTTTTTGATCGACTACAGAATTCTCTTAAAGAAAAGTAATTTTATAAGTTACAAATTGACGTTAATTTTTTATATTGAATATTTGGTGGAATTGCTAGACTTATTATTTTTTACCATTTTTATCCAAATAATTTTGTACACTTTTATTATACATTTTACAGATAGGAATAGTCGATCTTTTAACATCCATTAGTATCTTTCCTGACTTTATAATCGGTCATTCCATTGGAGAACTAGTCTGTGGATACGCTGATGGAAATTTAACAGCAGAAGAAACGATTCAGTTAGCATATTTTATTGGTTTAGCACTTTATGAGTCAAAAATAATTAACGGTACAATGGCTGAAGTCAATCTTGATTTTGAAACAATGAAAACTATATGCCCTTCAGACATTGATATAGCTTGTTATAACAGTACGTCTAATTATATTATAAGTGGACCAACAGATTCTGTAAAAGCATTTCTTTTCAAACTACAGGTATGCTATTATTTTATTAATTTAAGTAAAAGTATATTAAATTTTTATTTTTTAAATATCTTTCTAATGTAAACAATTCTTTTAATTTTCATACTTTTTAGGGCAATAATAAAACTATAAAAGAAATTTCTTGTGGTAATATACCTTTTCATAGTCGTTACATGATACCCGCAGCAAGTAAATGTGAAAAATATATAAATCAAATATTACCACATAGAACGTTTTGTAGTTCAAAATGGTTGACTACATCAGCTTATAAATATACTGATACACTTTTATCATTGTATTCAAAATATTACTCCAGTTATTTATCATCATCTGTTATACTTACAAACACAATATACTCAATTCCAAAAAACGGAGTAGCAATTGAGATATCGTCTCAAAATATTTTACGACACATGAATGATTCTTTACATTCTACGATAACAAATGTAACATTATGTAATGAAAATAATAGTGTTGAGAAATTTTTAGAATCAATTGGGAAACTTTATAATGTAGGATTACAACCACAGATTGCAAACCTTTATCCAAAAATACAATTTCCTGTAAGTCGCGGAACTCCAATGATTTCTCATCTTATCAGGTAAAATATACTTATATTAAAGTAGAAATAAATCAAAATTTTCGAAAAAAAAACAATTTTATAAACATTAAAGCGTTTAAATAAATTATATAAAAAGAAATTTATTTAACATGATACTAGATACAATTTTTTATCTATTTTTGTAACAATTAATTTTAACATTTGTCTAAATTTTGTTTACACAAAGTGTTTTCTAAGTGTGTGATAAAAATTCTGGAATAGATTCCTAATGTCTAAATAAAAAAAAATATATCACTATATGTCTTGTAATAATTAGTTTTTGAGATATTACAATTTTTGTAACACAATTCTCACATTATCTTAGAGAAAATGTTCAATATGTCCACCTCTTGTCAAAATACAAGTTTAATTTCGTTGTTTCATTGAGCCACGAAGTTCCCAAATTCTTAGTGTGATGTATATTGTTTAAAAAGTTTCCACAATTCGATAGCGGAAAGTTTCTATGTCATCTACTGCAAATGAATACATGAATAAATACTTTATACTTTAACCCCACAGGAATTAGTTTATCATTTTTTATCCATCCATCAGGAAAATTCCTATTGAAATGCTCGCAGGCAATGCAATAATAATGTACAAATTGTATCACAAAAATTGTAATAACGCAAAAACTAATAATTTTTGAACATATAAATTTCAAATATACCTTCTTGTATCTAGGCATTAGGAAACTATTCTTAAAGTTTTACCGCGTGCTAAGAAAACACCCAGTATATAGTATTTATTTCAGCTATTTTTCGCCAAGAAAAAACTTAAATTACATGTTATTTCTTACCCATTTATTCCTTCATTTGTCTTTACGTTTTAAATCTTTTTGTCTTATAAATTCTATATTTTAAATTTGAATTTTAATTCCGTAAATTCCATACTGTTCAACGATTACATAATGAGCATTGTTACCGCCGCGGGGCAGTACCTCGTGGCCGATCGCCGGCGACGAGGTCGTTCGATTATTGCCTTCGATTCTCGAAGGCGTTGCCGGCTCGAGTCTTATCATTGTCGTTTCAACTGTGCCAAGCATCACCTTGTGTGTATCGAAATGCAATGTGCCTTTTCGCAGGAATCTTAACTCATTGCATCACTCATCAGATCACTTATCGCTTTGTCTCTTTGTGCAACTCATCCAGGTCATCCTCGCCGTGTACAACACGCCAAAAATCATCTGGAAGACATCATCCTGCAGCACGAGGCGTGTTGAACCTCGTGTTCAGTAGCTCATCAGACTTTGCAGCGTTTTGGCCTCATAATTAATATAATTGTGCGTTCAGTTTAAACTCATTACGGACTCTAAATACTAACCAGACGGACAGATCTCAACCTCAAGTAAAACTCACGAAAACTCATCTACGAACTCAGTGCAGATCTCATATACCGACCATGTGCTTCTCGCGTGTCTCCGCGTAATCAGCTTTTACGAAAGATTTACATTCGCCTTTTCGCAGTTTAAGAGCAACCGGCTAATATCGAACTAACATTCTAGCGGTAACAATGCCACTTAGTGATTGAACATTGTCGTTGTAGGTAATAAGATGATCAATGAGTCAAGAAATATTGCACTCGCTGTTGAATAAACTGCCACCGTGAGAGCCTTGAGATCGCTAAATCTTTGAGTGGTGGCTCGGGCACGGTGGTGAGTGCGCTACCGATGAGAAAGTGGCCTGGTGTAAATGCAGCAATGTCTTGAGGGTCATCACTCAGTAGCTCAAGAGGTCGAGAGTTTAATATGACCTCGATCTGAGCCAATAACGTGGAGATTTCTTCCATAGTAAGCGATGTATCTGCTACGGTCTGTCGGAGATGGAATATGATCGATTTGACCACCGCCTCCCATTTTCCACCCATATGTGAAGATGGTAGGAGGATTAAATTTCCAATGAGTTCCATCTTGAGCAAAGAGTGTCGCCAATTCATGATGAGCTCGAGTTCCTTGCCGAAATAATTTGTTGAGTTCTGTGGCAGCACCCTTAAAGTTGGTGCCACACTCCGAGTATAGAGTATATACGAGGCCTCTTCGAGCGGTAAATTTTCTGTAAGTGGCAATGAATTCTTCGGTTGAGTAGTCGCTGACGGCTTCGAGGTGCACGACTGATGTCGTGGAACAAACGAAGACGCAAATCTACGCCTTGTGAGTTTTTGCATCTCGTCTTCGCCAAGTCTTGATATTAAGCGGGCCAGCGTAGTCGACTTCTGTGTGAATAAAGGGGCGTGAAGGATTAACCCTTGAGAGAGGTAGTTGGCCCATCAGTTGATAAACACGGATCCCCCTCTCGCGGGCGCACCGAACCAGTGGTCTCAGATTGCAGACGGGCAACATACGCACACTAACAAAGGAATTATCAAGCCGCGCCCCCCGAGATTTTGTTAAAAAAAATATATGTTGTTTGGCATCCCTCCCCCATATACGCGGTAAAATAAGTCTTGCCAATGCCCATTAGTTAACGAGAAAAAAATTATTAAAATATTGCGCGTGTGTAATCTACCGAGACGATGAACCTAACTTTCAACTGTTAGCGTGGTCGTGCGTTGAAGGTGCGCGGTTAAAACGCTGGACGTCTCGAGTTCGAGACCAGCTTTCTTGGATTTTTTTTTAAATTTTATTTTTTAATATATGTAATTAAAACGTCGCAACAAATATTTTATTTAAATAAATTAATTTCTAGTATTTAATAAAAAATAATTATTATATACATATATGTTTAATCATACTTTTAATTTATAAAAAATAAAATACTTTATATTACAATGTATTATATTTTATTAAAATAATATATATATTAATCGGTGTGTGTGTGTGTGTGTGTCGACTATTTCAGTACATGTATCGCTCGGAACACCGAGCGGTACATGTACTGAAATAGTCGACACACACACACACACACACACACACACACACACACACACACACACACACACACACACACACACGCACGCACGCACGCACGCACGCACGCACAAACATACACACACACACACGTTAATATATACAGGGTGTCCCAAAGTCATGTAGATAAACTTTGGAACTAGGTAGATCTCGTCATCTTAAAACGAAAAGTTCTGTATTATTTTTTATTTCGAGTAATATTAAGCGACATAATAATTATTGAAAATTATGTCTTTTGGGCGGAACTTACTGCCTCTCACTCCGCGCGGAGACGCTCTATCCATCGATAGTCCTCAATCCTTGCGTTCTCTATCATCGATAAGAAAAGTGAAGGTGCGCGGGGCGAGACAGACGGTTACGATCGGTCCGCCTAGATAAACTGGTTTAAACCAGGAATCAAAGAAAGGCGACGACGCGTGACAATACAAAGAAAATTATCGATGATTGAGAACGCAAGGAACGGGGACTACCGACGGATAGAGCGTCTCCGCGCGATGTGGGGGGCAGTAAGTTCCGCTTAAAAGACATAATTTTTAATAATTATTATTTCGCTTAATATTACTCGGAATAAAAAATGATAAAGGACTTTTTGTCTTAAAATGACGAGATCTACCTAGTTCTAAAGTTTGTCTACATGACTTTGGGACACCCTGTATATTATTTTAATAAAATATAATATATTGTAATATAAAGTATTTTATTTTTTATGAATTAAAAGTATGATTAAACATATATGTATATAATAATTATTTTTTTATTAAAAACTAGAAATTAATTTATTTAAATAAAATATTTGTTGCGACGTTTTAATTACATATATTAAAAAATAAAATAAAAATAAAAAATCCCAAAAAAGCTGGTCTCGAACTCGAGACCTCCAGCGTTCTAGCCGCGCGCCTTCAACGCACGACCACGCTAACAGTTGGAAGTTAGGTTTATCGTCTCGGTAGATTACACACGCGCAATATTTTAATAATTTTTTTCTCGTTAACTAATGGGCATTGGCAAGACTTATTTTACCGCGTATATCGGGGAGGGATGCCAAACAACATATATTTTTTTTAACAAAATCTCGGGGGGCGCGGCTTGATAATCCCCTTGTAAGCACAATGCCGTGTCCGTGTGCGCCCGCAGCGTCTGCAACGCCTCGGCCAGCGTCGGCTGCTGGAAGAGCGCAGACGTATGTCATATCTGACTCTGTCTCTCTAGAACTACAGCCGACGTCGTGATAAACTCATTTTTCACCGATGAGCAAACCTGTAATTTTTTCTTTTATTGCGCAATAGAACATTACTCAATTAAATTATGTACATACATATATTAATAAATAAAATTTTATTATAAAATTAAATACTGGCCCTATATTAAATGTTATATAATGTATACTGCAATTAAATAATCTAAATAAAAATTATGTTCGCGAATACCACGTTTCGCTCGCATGGGTCCTTACCGTGTATCGGGAGCACGTGCTTTCTGCATGTGCTCTCGATTCTACGCGAGCTTAGCCGACGAATTATTCCCCCCTTTTCGGATGTTTCGTCAGATCGGCAGCAGTATTTAGTAGCCGACTAGACACTATGTTACGCGGGTGTTAAGTGCGTTACGCTCCTTTGGTACTCCGCTACCGCGGACTCAGTATTCTATTACGGCCTGCTGGCCCGCATTGCACCCCGACGCGAGTGCAATTCAATTTTGTTTCTTTGTGCGTGCAGCTCATCATCGCTAGGAGCTTTGTTATATGCCGATCTCGACACGGTAAGCGAACGTGGTCGCGATCGCGAACTCCTGGGGCTCCTCCGTTAGATTTACCTCGTTCCGCGCGCAAGATCGTCCGATTCGGTGGGCGTGCTACTCCACGCTCTTGTTTCTCAAGATTTCCGTCGCGTTTTTTGTTGATTGAGCCCGATTAAAAGGAAGTTATCCAAGATCTCCGCCCGAAACGCGTGTAATTCGTATCCGTGCCGAGACCGAACACGTGCGCCGCGCGAGCACGATTAACTTTGTATTTTGTGAGAATAAAACCATTAATTTTGTGTTACGTTCACCGATTGCCTCTTTAATTTACCGAATTTTTTGATCCTCGAGTGTACGGTCACTTCTGGTCGTCCCGGCAGTCTTTCACGCACGCAGAACGTGAAACGTTCACGCGTGTACACGTGAACAAATAGTTGGTCCTTCGAGCCGGATCACACTCGAGGTGATACGAGTTTTTTCGGTACATTCCGCGGGTTTCACGTGATATACGTATTCTATATACACGGTGTTGTGAAAACGTGCACACTATGGAGACATTGTTGACCGAGCAACTGCTTATTAAACGGTCTATTTTGCGCACATTGGACAATGTAAAGAAATTGGGCAAGCCTAATTTCACTGCGGCAAAATTGCGAAGCCGCCTGTGTTCCCTGCAGGACAACTGGAGCAAATTCCAGAGCGGACATCTCCGCCTGGTTGAGGTGACCGCATCTGTAGACCAATCTGGCATCGACTACTTTGCGGACAACTCTTTCGAGGCGACGGAAAACGTGTTCCTGACTACTAAGGACGTTCTAAGTGAATGGCTAGAGGAATTGGAGCCGCCGCCGACCCCTCAATTATCAATGCAATCGACTGGCATTTTGCACGATACGTCGGTACTTGCGGGACCGCGTATGCCTTACATTAAGCTGCCGCCGTTTAATGGCACCCTATCGGAATGGGAACATTTCCGCGATAGATTTACTTCGCTCGTTATTCAAAACGCGGGTCTTACTGATTTTGCACGTATGCACTATTTATCGTCGTCCGTTACGGGATCGGCTCTTTCCTGTATCTCTGATATTCCGGTTACTGCCGATAATTTCGCAATTGCTTGGGCTGCGCTCACGAAGCGTTTCGAGAGTCGTCGGCGCCTCGTAAGAGGTCATTTCGCCACGTTATTCGGGCTGAGCGTCGTAACGCGTGAATCGGCCGCCGATTTGCAAGCGCTTTGCGATAAAGTCGAGATGACGGTCTCGGCGTTGAAACAGTTAGGACGTACGCCGAAACTTCTTTGGAACGATTTTCTCGTCCAACTAATTTCTAGAAATCTGGACCCTGTCTCCCGAAGAGCCTGGAACCTGAAGAGCTGCGATTCGGACGAATTGCCGTCATATACGGACTTAATTACATTCGTGACCAACCGGTGTCACGCTTTGGAAGAATCCGACCATGCGGCCGTCATCAAAACAGAGCGTGCACAGAAATCGTTCCGTGTGCATGCTACGAACACGTGTACGTCTACAAACGCGTGCCCGCTTTGTAAATCGAAACATTACTTGAGCGCCTGCTCGCGTTTTCTTGCGTCGACTCCTAAGATACGCGTTGAAACAGTCAAGCGTTTGAAGCGTTGTTTAAATTGTTTGAGTGCAACGCACTCAGTTGCGGACTGCCGAAGTCAGTTTTCCTGCCGTAATTGTAAGAAACGGCATCACTCCACGCTACATGTAGACCCGGATGCGCCTACGAGCGCTGAGACGCAGACCGTTGCGGAGCCCTCGCCCCCCGTTGCGGCCGTACATACCAGCGCCTTGGTAGACGTCCCGTGCCGGGAACGCGCCCGCGTACTACTCGCTACCGCTCGAGTTACCGTCGCAGCAAATTCCGGGCGTTCTGTGACTGTTCGGGCACTGCTAGATCAAGGCTCCGAAGCCACATTTATTTCTAAATCCGTCGCTCAGATCCTGAGGGCTAAACGCGTCCGTAAACCCATAGCGATCTCCGCCGTCGGTGGTATAGATGCCGGTTTTGTGCGACAGGCGATCTCGATCACGATTTCGTCATCTAGTAAGGACGCCCCGGTACTACTGCTCTCATTCTTAAGTCGTTGACGAATTACGCGCCTAAAAGTTCAACGTCTCGAGATGATCTGGCTCACCTCCGTGATTTAGAATGGGCTGACCCGACTCCGACGCGATCGGACCCCATTCAATTGATAATAGGCGCGGATCTATACGGAGATCTTTTGCTCGAGGGCCTTCGCAGGGGGCGTTCCGGGCAACCTATCGCTCAAAACACCATCTTCGGTTGGGTGATATCAGGACCGACAGGCTCAACGACCACGCGTCCTAACGCTATCTCGCAATTAACCGCCCTTCATTGCACGTCTCTGGTCGACCTGGACACCACAATCCAGAAATTTTGGGAGATTGAAGAGGTGCCGCGCTCTCGACTCCTCGCCCCGGCCGAGAAACGGTGCGAGGATCATTTTCGCGAGACGCATTCGCGCGAGGCTAACGGGAGATATGTGGTACGTCTTCCCTTTCTATCTCCACCCACGTCTTCGATCGGTGACTCGCGCCGGGTCGCGGAAAAACAATTGAGGCATTTACAACGCCGTCTGCAAGGTTTCCCGGATTTACGCGTGGAATATTCACGATTCTTGCACGAATATGCGCAATTGTCTCACATGCGAAGGGCCTCGCGTTCATCCGATTTTGATTGTCGCGTGTTTATACCTCATCACCCAGTGATCAAATCTGACAGCGCAACAACGAAGCTTCGCGTTGTATTTAATGCTTCGTGCCCTACGTCGACCGGTGTCTCGCTTAACGATTTGCTACATTCCGGACCTAAACTACAGATCGAGTTACCGGCTATTTTATTACAATGGCGTCAACATCGATACGTGTACACAGCTGACATAGCGAAAATGTTTCGGCAAATCCTCGTCGATGAGCGCGATGTAAACTATCAATGTATTTTGTGGAGTCCGGACTCGTTGGATACGGTGGGCGAGTATCAACTTTTGACCGTCACGTACGGAATGAAGTGCGCTCCGTACTTGGCGTTGCGTGTGCTCCGTTGTTTATGTGAGGACGAGGGCTCCCGTTACCCGTTGGCAGTGCCAATTTTACGCGACCAAACTTACGTGAACGACGTATTGTTCGGCGATCACGACATTGCAAAAATAAAATCTAAGCGTGATCAACTAATTTCGCTTCTTCGCTGTGGCCATTTCACCTTAAGAAAATGGGCGAGTAACTCCTCGCGATTATTGGACGACATTGATCCCCGCGATTACGGGCTTGCCTGCGACAAATCTATTTCGAGAGATGACGCCGTAAAGGTCCTTGGGATTGTGTGGAATCCATCCTCCGACGCGTTTCGTTTTCACGTCAATCTTGACGATTCTCCGCCCAATTCTAAACGCGCGGTACTGTCGGTCATCGCTCGGGTGTATGACCCCCTCGGTCTAGCTACTCCGGTCACGATTTCCGCAAAAATTTTGATGCAGGCATTATGGCGCCTCCAGTCTGGCTGGGATGCTCCACTTCCGGAGAATATTTTCTCCTCATGGAGCACTCTCTACACTCAGCTCAGATGCCTGGGAGATCAGCAGATTCCGCGCTGGACGGGAGCATTTCCGGGTTGTTGCGCCGAATTACACGGTTTTTCGGATGCATCGAATTGCGCGTACGCCGCATCCGTGTACTTAAAATTAATCCGCCCGGACAGGCCGGCGACCGTCACCTTACTTGCGGGCAAATCTAGGGTCGCCCCCCTCAAGACGCTCACGATACCACGCTTAGAATTATCAGCCGCTCTTTTGCTTAGTCGGCTCGTTGTTTTCGTCCGCGAAACCCTCGCGTTGCCCGCAATTCCGTGCCACTGCTGGACAGACTCCACGATAGCTCCCCAGTGGATTTGTTCAGACCCATCTCGGTGGAACGTTTTCGTTTCTAATCGAGTCATTAAAATTCAGGAGTTACTACCCGACGCTACATGGCATCATGTGCCTACTGACGAGAATCCCTCGGATTGCGCGTCGCGTGGAATTTTCGGTTCCGAACTGAATGACCACCCGTTGTGGTGGCGAGGCCCGTCGTGGCTTACGGGTCCACCCGATAGTTGGCCAGCTGATCCGGTTGTGTTTTCTTCCAAAATGCCGGAGGCAAAAAAATTAACCGTTGTACATGCGACAGAACCTCCTCCTCCGTGGGATCTCGCGACACGGTACGGCTCATGGAGCAAACTACTGCGTGTTACCGCGTACATTATGCGATTCATTACACGCTTGCGTCGAACGACGTCGACTTCTTCCGATTCGGATCCTCCGAGTTGTTCGCTCCGTTCTACTGAAATTAATCACGCGCGACTCTTCTGGATCCGTACGATTTAACGGGAATTATTCGGTCCGGAACTGCGATCTCTAAAATCTGCCGATACTGTCGGTTCTTGGAGTGCTCTCGCGCCTCTTGCGCCCTTCCTAGATCGCGACGACGTTATACGCGTAGGAGGCCGACTCCGGCATGCGCCTTTTCCGTACGATGTTAAGCACCCGATTATTCTTGCGGCGCACCCTCTGGTGCAAGCTCTGGTCCTTCACACTCATCTTCGAATGCTGCACGGCGGATTGCAGTTGACGTTGACTACACTTCGTCGAGACTATTGGATATTACGCGCTCGTTTGTTAGTAAAAAGGGTGGTCTACTCTTGCGTGATTTGTGTACGCGAGCGCGCAACAACCCCTACGCAGTTCATGGGGAACCTTCCCGCAGAACGCGTGACGGTACCTCCGCGACCCTTCACGTGGTGCGGCTTGGATTATGGGGGACCTGTGCGAGTTCGACCGTCCTCTGGTCGTGGGATCACTGCGCGAAAGGCATACATTGCCTTGTTTGTTTGCCTATCGACTCGAGCCGTTCATTTAGAACTAGTCACCGACTATAGCACCTCCGCCTTTCTCGCCGCTTTCACTCGTTTCTGTGCTCGACGTGGGTTGCCTCACACCGTTTACTCCGACAATGGCACAAACTTTGTCGGCGCTGATAAAGAACTCGCGATAGCCTATAAGGCTGCGTTGCATGACCCTGACTTCTTAAACAAAACGGCTCAGGACAGAATTTCTTGGAGTTTTATTCCACCCTCCGCCCCCCACTTCGGTGGCCTATGGGAGGCCGGAATTCGTAGCGTAAAACACCACCTACGTCGTGTGGTTGGTGAACATACGCTCACCGTGGAGGAGTTCTCGACGCTGTTGTGTCAAATTAAGGCGTGCCTCAATTCAAGGCCAATTGCTCCCTTATCGGATGCCTACGACGAATGTCAGGTCCTAACACCTGGTCATTTCTTGGTCGGATCTGCTCTTGCGACTCCACCGGAACCCTCGCTTCTCAACCTGGCCGAGAATCGCTTGTCTCGGTGGCAAGTTGTTAGGAGACTATCGGAAAGATTCTGGCGGCTCTGGACAAATGACTACGTGAACACGCTTCAACAGCGTTCGAAATGGCGCAAAATTAATCCGGACGTAGAAATAGGTCGGCTCGTATTGTTGCGCAACCCCGTTCTCCCCCCATGTAAATGGGATATCGGTCGTGTAACGGAAACTCACCCCGGCAGCGACGGGTTGACTCGGGTCGTGACCATAAAAACTGCTTCGTCCACGTTCCGCAGGCCCATCGGTAAACTATGCTTGCTGCCAGTAAAATGCGCGACTTCAATAGATTAATCTAAGAGCGATTTTTATTTTCATTTTTTTTCGTATATTGATTTGATTACATCTACGCTGTAACGCGTCATTTTTTCTTTCATTTGTTATTACCTCAACAGAGTATTTTGTAATCTTCGTTTAATTTTGTATTGCGCTTATCATTTTCGATTTTTTGAACGCTTGTTTTGCGTCAAAATCCGTAGACTAAGCGTGCGATCATTGTAATGCGGATATCAATGTAGTTAGTCCTTAAGTATCGTTTATTAATGAGCTGCGGCCTTCTTGCGTTAGGGACTTTGTAAGTTTTGTTTAAGTAGTACTTCTGTATTGTTATTCCTTTATTTCCTTGTTCATAATTATTGAAACCAATGTTTCAAGGCCGGCGGTTATGTTCGCGAATACCACGTTTCGCTCGCATGGGTCCTTGCCGTGTATCGGGAGCACGTGCTTTCTGCATGTGCTCTCGATTCTACGCGAGCTTAGCCGACGAATTATTCCCCCCTTTTCGGATGTTTCGTCAGATCGGCAGCAGTATTTAGTAGCCGACTAGACACTACGTTACGCGGGTGTTAAGTGCGTTACGCTCCTTTGGTACTCCGCTACCGCGGACTCAGTATTCTATTACGGCCTGCTGGCCCGCATTGCACCCCGACGCGAGTGCAATTCAATTTTGTTTCTTTGTGCGTGCAGCTCATCATCGCTAGGAGCTTTGTTATATGCCGATCTCGACACGGTAAGCGAACGTGGTCGCGATCGCGAACTCCTGGGGCTCCTCCGTTAGATTTACCTCGTTCCGCGCGCAAGATCGTCCGATTCGGTGGGCGTGCTACTCCACGCTCTTGTTTCTCAAGATTTCCGTCGCGTTTTTTGTTGATTGAGCCCGATTAAAAGGAAGTTATCCAAGATCTCCGCCCGAAACGCGTGTAATTCGTATCCGTGCCGAGACCGAACACGTGCGCCGCGCGAGCACGATTAACTTTGTATTTTGTGAGAATAAAACCATTAATTTTGTGTTACGTTCACCGATTGCCTCTTTAATTTACCGAATTTTTTGATCCTCGAGTGTACGGTCACTTCTGGTCGTCCCGGCAGTCTTTCACGCACGCAGAACGTGAAACGTTCACGCGTGTACACGTGAACAAATTAAAATAATAAGAAAAATAAAATATAAAGAGAATAAATAAAATCCACTCTTGGCCAACGTAGACGTATTGTTTTTAAACAAATTACTTATTAATACACATATATTAAAAAATAATTACATGTGATATAATAATAAAGTATAAAAGAATTAATAATTTAGCTGTGTACACTTTTTTTTGTACATACGCACACGTTGTTGCTCAACGGAAACCGCGAGAAAGTGGTGGTCTCTTCCGTCAGGAGGAAATTAAAAAAATTTGTTTTTATTATTTAAAATTAAATTAGATAATTAAATAATTAAATAAATAAATAATAAAATAATTAAAAAATTTTAATTAAATAATAAAAACAATTTTTTATATTTTCTACAAATAAAGAAAAAGTAAAAAGGGAACAAAGAATAGATTAGAAAAATAGATAAAAGGATAGGTAAAGAGAACAAGTAAAAGGATAGATAAAGTGAACAGATTTAAAGGATAGAGAACAAACATAGTATAGAACAGTTGTAAAGAAAATAGAAAGAGATAAGTATAGAAGAGCAACAAAAGTAACAGTTATGATTATTAATTAAGATCACTTTATACAATTTGTAATGTATAAAAAGATTAGAAACAGTATTCCATATACATATATATGTATATATAAATGTATACATATATGAATGAACTGTTTACTATTATAAGTTATAAATATTATATATCCATACAATAATATACAAAGCTATTAACAGAATAATATCCTGTTTTTTTATTATAAGTTGTCTAAAGTGATCCTCACATTAAAAAAAAAACGTATACATGCTTTATTTAATTCTGCAATATATATACATATATATATATTGATGGTGTCGATTTTAAAACTTTCCATCTTAATATTTTTTTTTGTTTTAATTTTCAAAGAAAAAAGTTTTAGACCAAAAAAAGAAAACAAAAAATAAAATGTGTTTTATATATCATTAACAAGGAATAAATTCCGTTTTAATGTTATATTTATAACATGTTATACTTTTTCCAAAAATTCTGTGTCTCAAAAAAAATTATTTTGCTTTTTATAAATATAATTAATTTATATAATTGTTTAATACATTTTAACAAAATAAAAAAACTAAATTTATTTGGCAAAAGTTATTGTTACTTTTTAAATTGCATTTTTGTTATATAGTAATAATCTTATATTTATTTTCTATATATCTATTTAAAGTTAACTCTATACTTTGTCATTTTATTGTTATTATATTTTTCAAATGAAAAAGTACAATATCTAATATTATTTAATGTGCACAAGGAAAAATTGTATAACGCGATTTTGCATTAAGTTATATTAATAAAGTATCCTCAGTTTGAATTAAGTAAGTGCATCCATATTCTTCAAAATGAGTGTGGAAACTTCTGAATTTTGATAAAATATTGTTTTAAATTATTTCCATTTTAAGAGTGTTTTTTGTCCTTTTGTACTTTTATTTACTCCGGGTTGTGGCATATTTCTTGATTTCAGCTAGGTAGGTCTGTCAAATATGACTTGAATATATGATCACAGAATATGACAGTGTTATCTTCGTATACCCAGCTAAAAAGTATACATAGCTATACTTTCATATTAGCCAAAGCCAGAAATGCCAGAAGGAAGGTCTTGCTGAACTGAGAACAGTTTTTAAATTTTCTTCAAATCATAATTTTTTTTATTTGTAAAGATGCAGAAAATGTTAATAGTACTTTTCCACATTGGGTCACTTCTTAAATTTCTTGATTTTTTGATAATTATTGGCAATCTTGAATTTCTTGACTTTTTTAAATGTCTCGACTTTCTTGAACTTCTTGACTTTCTTAAAATTCTTGAACTTCTTAACTATTTAAAATGTCTAGACTCTCTTGAACTTCTTGATTTTCTTGACTTTCTTGAAATTCTTGAACTTTTTGACTTTCTTGATATTCTTGAATTTCTTAACTTTTTAGAATGTCTAGACTTTCTTGAACTTCTTGATTTTCTTGACTATCTTGAATTTCTTGATTTTCTTGAAATTCTTGAACTTCTTAACTTTTTAGAATGTCTAGACTCTCTTGAACTTCTTGATTTTCTTGACTTTCTTGAAATTCTTGAACTTTTTGACTTTCTTGATATTCTTAAATTTCTTAACTTTTTGGAATGTCTAGACTCTCTTAAACTTTTTGATTTTCTTGACTGTCTTGAATTTCTTGACAGTCTTGAATTTCTTGACTGTCTTGAATTTTTTGACTTTCTTATCTTTATTCAATTTCTTGAATTCCTTGAATTTTCTTCAATTCTTTAAATTCAAGAATGACGTATTTTTTTATTTTACGTTGATATAGTATATCTTCAGTATTATTAATGTTATGTAATTTCTTTTGGAGTATTATACAGGGTGTTTGAAATAAGGTTTCCTTCCCGGTAACTGTAGATAGATATCGGGAATACAAATCGAAAAGTCAGATATTATTTAGTAAAATTCGTAACCGTTACCGAGTAAGAAATTACTGAATTTTGACGAATTAGCGCGGAGCACATAATAAGTCGGGCGCGGCAGGTGAGAGCTGGTGGGTTTTAGAGAGAGAACGGGGGTGAAACGCCGCGCGACAATATTGCTAATAATATTTCGGACACCCTGTATAGACGTAAGAGCGACAAGGAAGCTGCGCGTGAGTGAGCGCGACAAGCGAATGACTAGAAATGGCCCTGTCGTCTGTCGCGCTCATTTACCCGCAGTTTCTTTGTCCCTCTTACGCCTATACGTTTTACACATTTTAAATTTTATTAAATAACGGTTGAGAATTTTACAAAATGGTATAGAACTTTTCTTTGTCTTAAAAACTTCTACCTGTCTAAAAAACTACCTATCTCCAAATTCTGTCTACATGACTTTGAGACACCCTGTATATTCAGCGCGGACGCTATTTTTAAATATAATTGACATTTTAATAGTCTAGTAAATTTGTCGATTGATTGGACGTATTATTTATATTTTTAATTTTTAATTATACGATAACAACATAATATACGCTAACAATATACAATATTATTTAAAAAAAATTAGAATAGCAGTAATTACACAATGTAGTTTAATAGTGTATTGCGTTTATGTTACTTTGTGTTTTTTCATTGTTTCTGCCCAGATTTTAATGTTTGTACTTCTAGCATCATTTTTTGTAATACCGTAGCAGTAAGTAATTTTTGTGTTTTACGCATCACCCAAAAGTTTATTTATTATTAATGATGGCGTCAATTTTATATTTGTAAATATAAAGTAGCACTTTAAACAGTGGCGGGAGAATCAGTAACAGAAATTGTTGCTTATATTACGTGCTTTGAACCAACAATTCGACGATGGTTATGACAATATAACAAGGACGAAGATCATACTTTACATAATCATCGTAATCATAATCGTCGTTCTCATAAAATTAGATTGGAAGAAGACGAAGCACTCGTCCCTGCTGTTGTAGATTGTTCTTTTGGCACAGTTCCAGAAGTGATTAACAGAGCAAACTTAGTGGTATCAGATAGGGCAGCCCGGCAACGTTTAAACGAAACCATGTATCACTGTTGTCATTCAGCCTGCAAAATACCGTTGACTCCCGATCACCGGAAGCAACAAGTCACGATTTGTTTAGAGAATTTAACAACAAATCGTGCGAAGTGGGAAGCCATGATATGAACAAACAAAAAGGTATTTGTATCATGTGCTGATTACAAGTCAAACGTATGGCGTCTAATCAATCAACGGCAGGCTCTAAATCACGTCGTTCCTACACATCAAAATGCGAAAATATCATGTGCGATGTGGGGCTGGGTATCCAGAATTGCAATTAAAAAATTAGTTTACATTGTAACACGAATAAATTTTGCAGAGCATTTTTGCATACTGGAAAAAGTTCTTTTTCCTTCAGAACGGGAATCTACTCTGCAGAAAATATACCAATTATCCGATTGATGTATGTAAAAATTTTACCTATGGTAGACGTTTAGGTTCTTTTGCGGTTGTTCCAGATTGTACTATTTACGAAGAGGCAAATGGATTGTTCTCGCTTAAGAGATAAAGTCGCAAAAAAAATGGGTGGCACGTGAAAAGTGAATGTTATTAAGTAAATACGAAATGAGTTAAACTGAATGTTTCGAGTAATTATCTATAAACGTAAGTATAAATGTTCGAATTATGTAAGCGATAAAACTGAGTGTCGAGAAAGATTATATTAATCCGTACTCAATAAAATTGTTCAAAATACTTAGCACGAAGCTCGATGGACCTTGTGGCAACCGGTACGATCAGAAGAGTTAAACAAAAAAAATATTGATTACACGTAATGAGTGACGTTTTTAACAAAGAGACAATAAATGCAGTTAATAATTTACACTGTATAATATTTCACTAAGATGAAATATTCCGCGATACTTTACAAAAAGATGAGATCAAGTACCAAACGATGCGTACGATTTGAGAGCTCACGGATAATTAGCAGGACAAGCCGGTGTCGTCTTCGATAATCTAAGACAAAGATTGAACGAGTAGCAATAGATCGGGATCAATTTCCCGTGAGATGCTGTCTTGCGGCGGGCTCTTCAATTATTTTTACGTATGTTTCAACAATGCAAAATAATTCCACTGTGTATACGTCACATGAAACACAAACGTGTTTTCAGAATCATCCGAAGATCCACTTAATTGACTGGCTAGCTCGAATGTCAGATTTAAATGTTATAGGGAATGTCAAAGCACAAATAATTTAGTAATAGAAATTTCGAAGAAAAAGGACGACAGTAGCATTAGTCGACTATATGAGAGAAGTCTGGGAAGAACTTCGGTTCCGACCAGATTTTTTTCGCTAACTCGATTCGATTTCTTTCGATATCTAATCGACTCAATCAAGTGATCAATCGATTTAGATATTCGACGAATTATTAATGATTGTTTCCGCAGCTTAAACCACGATTGATTTTTTTTAAAGGCAGTAAAACTTTTATAGCGCGAAAAAATACCTATACAGGTTATTTGCGTCATTACTAATGTATTACGCTTTTGAATGTTGTGTGCTAATATTCAACGAGTTTCGATTTATCAAACGTACTCGTGCGCTTTTATTGGTTACTGCCGGCAAGAATCCTATCAGAATTCTCGGCACGTGCTCAAGCTTACGCATAAAAATATCTCATTTTTTTTTAAAGAAAGGTCTCTCTGTGGCAGCTTTTACAAACCGCCGCAAATGACTGCCCGCCGAACGAAAGCAAGGCCGCAAGCACGGACTCTTGTCGGTCGACAACCTGCCGTTGCAAACCGGCCGCGGTGCGAAAGCGCGCCGCTAGGTGACGCAGCGGACAAAGTATTAGCTCGAGAATAAGAACACTCCAAGCCATCTATATAAGTCGACCCGACTGAGCCCAGAATAACTTTTTCGATCTTAGATCAGAAAGCATAAACGTTAAATAGTGCTTGTAGAACGACGCACAGTAGGCTATATTAAAGCGAATTGGTGCTTGCAAAGCAACGCACAGTGAGCTACAAGTGACACTTGAGAATATCGCAGATGTCACAAGAAAAGTAAATTAGCAGGGCTGTATGCCGTTTAAAGCCACAAGCGTCAGTGGACCAAGAGCGTTCGCAACACCAGGAGCAACTCGTAGTACTCGGCGCAGCCGAAGAAAGCTCGAGGTCACGCTGGTTTTGGCGCCGGACATTAGCTCGCCGGATAGTACCACGGCACAAGAACATTGATATCTTCGCCACTGGTACACCAGGAAACCCAGACTGAGATGATTTCTCACGCACCTTATTGTTACATTACCAAGACTGAAACACAGATGAACGCTTAAGCCACGACGGAGAGTTTGTTCGACAATGAACCTATAACTCTCCATGGCGACGAGAAGTGAGGGCCCATCCGCGTAACACTCACTGCTCCGCACATCTCATATAAAAAGCATCAGAAATAAATTTTGGACCGTCATCTAACCAAATCAGCATCAGTAGATGCAATTTTCAAGAATTATCAACACAACCTGTATATAGATAAAGAGTAAAAATCCGATTTCCAAAATACCAATCTACTTCAATTATAAATACACATCTACACTCTAATATAAAACACAGAACACGTCACCTCTTCGAGTAGAACGCGAAATATTTTGTAAAGCCAAGTAAATTCTAATAAATTTGTTATCACCGTGCAATAAAACTCACGAAAAAATAAATCAAAGGATCCGGGTGTCATCATTTCGCCAAGAAACCACATTTCACGAGCCATACAAGCTCGTGCAGGATACATCCACTCCTTCAAAATTACCACAGGCATTTTTTTTGTTCAAATAGCTGGCTAATCGGTTATGTTTGGCCAATACTATTATTTTGTCTTTTTCAAGATAGTAATAGTGTATATTGTTATCACATATCATGTTATTATTGTATAATTAAAAATTTAAAATATAAATAAAATGCACAATCGATCAACAAATTTACTAGATAATTAAAATGTTAATTATATTCAGGAATATCAGCGTCTGCGCTGCATATATGTTTTTCCTATGCGTACCCGCTTAAGGCAACATGTGCAAATAAGAGAACTATTGCACGCCACTAGCAAGTAAACGCGAATCTCATATGCCTATTCTCTCAATCGCAAGGTTTCGCTATCGGATGAAACATCAGAAAACTTCCCACGCATTTTTTTCCTTGTCCTCTTCGTCTTCTCGACGCTCCACAGCACACGTACGCGCTTCGTCGTGCGAATTGACACACATCTCGCTAGCTCATGCAAGCTGGGTGCCGTTGCCGCTAAACAATCGTTATTTCAGCTAGTCGGTGTACATGCACAATTGTCTAAAAATATGTAATTGTTTATTATGTAAATTTTTTTTTACTGCATAAAATAGAAACAAGTACAAATTTTAAAAATAAGTCACTAATTTTACATATAATTGTGATTTAATTTCAGCACAATTATCTATTCTTATAAATAAATTATCATTTGTAATAGCATTATACAGTGTGTTTTACATGGAAGGTTAGACGACCCAAAAAATAAAAAAAATATGATACTTTGTGTACATGTAGAGTAGTTCATCTGTAACACAAAACTATTTTTTGTTTGTGCTAAATTTCACTTCAAAGGGGTGAAACCACTCTTTACAAATAGAAGGGTTTTTTGCTTTTTTTGATATAACTCAAAAACTATTTAAGATATCAAAAACGTTTTATACAAAAGTTTTATAGTAAAAACAACTATATTTAACTGCAGTAACAGAATTAAATAAAAAAAATTTTTAACAAAATTGATTATAAAATTATAAAAAAAAAAATGTTTTTTTAATTCTATTATTGCAGTTAAACGGAGGTGTTTCTATCATAAAACTTTTGTATAAAACTTTTTTTGGTATCTTCAATAGTTTCCGAGTTGTATGGAGAAAAGTGAAAAACCTCTATATATAAAAATACTTTATTTCTTTAAAAATGATTTTTGAGCCGCAACTAAAAAATTTTTTATTTATTTGTTACTCTATATGCGTAAAGCTTTTCATTATAAGAACGATTTAATCAGGTAATACGCTCAATAATAATAATAAGTTTTCCACCAAAAAAAGTTAAAGAATCTTTAAATATTCACCATTGTGAAACTTTGTGTGCAATAATTTATTTTTAATATAAAACTTTTTTGTTTGTGTTTCAATTTTCACTTTCCTCCATACAACTCGGAAACTATTGAAGATATCAAAAAAAGTTTTATACAAAAGTTTTATGGTAGAAACATCTCCGTTTAACTGCAATAATAGAATTAAAAAAAAATTTTTTTTGTAATTTTATAAACAATTTTGTTAAAAATTTTTTTTATCTAATTCTGTTACTACAGTTAAATATAGTTGTTTTTACTATAAAACTTTTGTATAAAACTTTTTTGATATCTTAAATAGTTTTTGAGTTATATCAAAAAAAGCAAAAAACCCTTTTATTTGTAAGGGGTGGTTTTACCCCTTTGAAGTGAAATTTAGCACAAACAAAAAATAGTTTTGTGTTACAGATGAACAACTCTACATGCACACAAAGTATCATATTTTTTTAATTTTCGGATTGCCTAATCTTCCTTGTTAGATAAACAATTCGGTATTTTGGAAGTAGATAGTTTTTATACGGCTAAGTTAAAAAGTTATACCGTTTTATTATATTTGCATTAATAGGCATGATCGCGACTTAGTTCGCAATATCTTGGTTTCTGCGATGTTTTTGTTTAACCCGGTGCGTTGCAGCTGACTCGTAAAGTATCGGTGGTCTATCCGAAGTTTTCTATTCGGTCGTTTTCGGCTGCTTCACGACTCCGTATTTCGCGAGATCGGTGAGTTGTAGATATCAGTAGCGTGATTAAAACTGACATCGTCGGAAAACAAGTGTTTCTTCTCTGCAAATTTTTGCATTATTGTCCGAGAATCGGTTGTGTTTTTTTTGTTTCGACGGGTATCGTCCAGATTTGTCCCACTCTGTGAGTGACAACCTCAAGTCTTCTGCGTTATTGCATACTGCATCCGTAGCACAAGCCTGTGTCGAAATTGTGTTCGGCAGTCACATGTCGGTATCTGCTAGCCTATAATCCAACCCCGTGATTGCATCGCGTACGTAATTTTTTCGAGCGATCGATTCTCCGACGATCCATCCGCAGTCAAAATCTCTGCTTTGAAAGAGCGTCGAATTCGAAACGCTCGACAAGATTTCCGCCGTGTTGCGCGGCCGCATTTTTAAAGATCAAGATCTCCGCTCGAATCAGTTGACGATCACGTGCTTAACACACTGCAATATTGTATAGACAAGTGTATGTCGAGTAATTGTTCATTTAAATATAATTTTGCATGTAATCATTTCTTTAATTAATAATCGATCAATTATTTGAGGACATCTCTTGACGTATTTGTTTTTAAATTCCGTTCGATCTTACACGGTGTACACGCGTGGACAAAGCAAAATGGCAATTTTTTAAAATTTGCGTAATATAGACAATAACAGCTTGCGGAAAGAAGTGATTGACAAGCTGGAAATATAACACGATTTATAAGCTCTATTTACTCTTAAACATTAGTCCTTTAACCTGAGACACTTTTTGTAATAATTTTTAATAACACTTACAGATGGGATCATTCAAAAAATGTGTTTGTACTACGACATAGTGGCAGAATGAAAATTACTTCAAGAGAAAGAACTATGGAAATCGATGCAAATGATGATGAATTTATGTATTTATTAAATCATGTCGTTAATAATAAAAATTTATTTCCCGCTATGGGATATCTTTTTTACATATGGAAGATGATTGCATCATTAAGAAATCAAGATTATTTTAATACACCAATTGTATTTGAAAATGTTAATTTTATTCGTGCTACAATGCTATCAGAACAAAATAAAATCAATTTAACTCTTTCAATACAAGAAGGTAAGCCATTTATTGTTTCAATTAATGTTCCCCCTCGGGACCGGGGCCCCTCGGGGGTGATACATATTTAACACGGCTTAATGCCGCGCGCCGGGTCTTAATTAATTGGATGGGCAGGGGACAATTGCCCCCCCTGCCAGTGGGCTGGTTTGCAAACACGCGTTGGGGGAAGCCTGCCTTCCCCAATTCACGGTTAATATATTAGTACAACGTGCTGCACCGGTTCTTCGGCCGGGGCAGCGCTCTGGCAAACATATATAAAAATATTAAATAAATGTATAAATATTGTTTGTATATAAATAATACTCATTGCTGCCCCTGGATCTATTACAGATGTTTTAGCGTCAATATAATAAAAATAATCCAGGGGCCCGCGCGGCAGCTTTGCTTAATTAAATTAAAAACGGTATATGCACTCCATTCCGCGACATTCACACTCGTTTAAAATACAATATTTTCTCGCGACATTCATTCTCGGAACATTGAGGCCCACACACGCACTGTTTAATGCGCAAAAATACATATATGTACAGAAAAAAAATTAGATAAGTAAATAAGTACAAGGTGCGCAAACAGGAAGAGAAAGAATAAAAAGAGAAAATAATAAATAAATAAATAAATAACTAGAAAGAAAAGAAAAACTGTGGGCAGACAACGCATGCAACGCGACATACATACACATACGGAATAAATTAGGACGATTGCATATCACAGAAAAATATATATTATTCTAATCATCGTTAGGCCGTGCGGGCCAGCGCCGGCGAATGGTTCTTGGAGGCGTCGCAGTCGCCCCAACCCCGGCGAGGCGGGAAGGAGCAGCGTACTGGCGAACGCCGGACACGTGTTCCACGTAGATGTCCCTCGACCAGCTAATGGTCTCCGATATCATGAGGCGGCGCATCATAGAGGCATACGAGTTGCCAACTCGCAGCAGGCGTAGCACCTCCTCATTCGTCGGATCCCACGAGCCGAGAGCACCGATGACGAAGGCCGTCACGACGACCCGGTATCCCCCGCGCTGCAGCGCCTCTGCCAATGGCGAATATTTGGCAAGTTTCCTCGCCCTGGCATCATCGAACGCCTTCCAGCGGTTCTCGAAGGACATCGTGACGTCGCATATGACGACACTCTTGGAGGGCTCGTGCCTGACCACGAGGTCTGGGCGCAGCTTCGCCAGATCCCCATCGATGCCCTCCACCCGCTGGTTAACTCGTTTCTCCCCTGGCAGCCGACAAGCCCTCCACAGCCGATGCAGCAACGCGTCGTGTCTTTTCTGGATGGCGGCCGTGTGAACCCCGCAGTGGTTAATGACGTGGGGAAGAGTTTCGTCGGCCAACCCGCAACGCCGGCACCTCCGGTCCGACTCCCCCCAACGGCGTGCACCGTTCAGGGGGAGAACATCCAGTCTGGCTCGATGGATAAATCGCCAGTCGGCGAAGCGGGTATAACTGCCGCAGCGCACAAAGTGGTTGCTCACTCCCGCGCGCCGCGACACGTCGTTGACTTTTCCCTGGTCCGGTTTAGCTAGTAGATTGTAACTGTAAAAAACCGCCACCGCAGCGCGAAGTCGCGTCACCACCTGGTCACGAGCGCCAGGTGAGATCTTAACGACTGCCTCGGCTCTGGGGGTACCACGGCATTCAACGAGCAGCTCCGCGGTCGGCCCGACCCATCGCCACCTCAGGTTCAGCCTCTTCGACTGTCTCCGCGCCGCGTTCCTCGCCCTCGACCACAGCGACTGTTCGCCCCCTCCGCGGAAGTCGTAATCTAGCGAGCCTGATAGAAAAGCCGCGATGTCCTCGTTGGTCGGAGGACGGCCGATACGCCTGGCTACCACTCCCGCCAGAGACGTGTGTGCGACGCTCCTGACCGTCGCGTCGCCCGCCGTAAGCATACGAAAGGCGTGCGCGACGGCCAGGACGTCAGCCAAGTCAGCTAGCGGAAGCAGTCCACACCCCCATCTGGGGGGGAGGTAGACCACCTCCGCGCTCGCCCTCTGCGGGAGATTGAGCCAGGCCTTGGTGATACGCCTGATTTCTTTGTCCGCGATACGGAGGGGACGGTTCATCACCGTGGCGCCCCGAAGTAGGAAGTCCACGCGTGGCAGGATGTTAGTCGCCACGGTTTCCACCTTTTGCCACGGGGCCAGAGGGGTTCAGTCCACTTTGCGGATGTCTTCAAGGAGTCCCCCGATGGTAGCATATGGAGTCTGGTCGACCCCGAAGCCGGTCGGTACTCCGAGATACCCATAGGACTCGCCTTCTGCTATGGGAGAAACGGGCTGTCCCTGGAGGTTGAAGACCGTAGGCAGGACCCTTCCGCCTGCCCTCGCATCGATGTGGAGGGTGGCACATTTTTCCGGGTTGAACCGCAATCCCGCCGCCGATGCTTCTTCCTCCGCAACAGCAAGCAGCCGCTGCATTCCCTCGGGCGTGTCGGACACCAGTGCTATGTCGTCCGCGTACGCGAGAGTGCTAATGCGTACACCCGACAGATCGTACCCCGCATCAACGCCGGTAACTGCACGCAGTACCGAGTCGATAGCGAGGTCAAATACTATCGGGCTCAGCGGACAACCTTGGCGCACCCCCGAGCGAATTGGGACGGGATCTGTGAAACCGTCGGCGGTCCGCACCCGCGTGGAGCACCCATCATACATGGAAGCCCATATATTGATGAGGCCCCCCGGCACCCCCGAACGGGTGAGAGCGTGGCGGATAGTCGCGTGCGGGACCGAACCAAACGCGTTGGATAGGTCCAGCCACGCCACTACCGCCTGCCGTCGAGCCCTCCGCGCGTCAGTCAGGATCTCACGCAGGACAAAGTTGTGCTCAAAGCACCCCTCGTCCCACAGAAATTCCTTCTGAGCCGGACTCAGCTTGTTGTTCTCGATCGCCCAGCCGGTCAGACGGTCGGCTACGAGCGCGGCGAAGAGTTTCTGGGTGGTGTCGCCGAGAGCAAGAGGACGCCAATTGTTCAAATCCGCGCGGTCACCTTTTTTGTACATGAGTACTGTGTTGGAGATCTTCCAGGCCACGAACACTGCCTCGAGTCGTAGGCATGCGTTGAACATTGCCGTCAGAAGACGCGCCCCCAGATCCGTTGCACGGAGGTCCTTGTACGTAACCCCATCCGGCCCCGGCGCAGAGTTACTCAGCGCTTCAGCCGGCGGAGTACGACTCGCACCGTGAACGGCTCCGTGAGGTACGCGTCCTCATCACCGACCGAGGGGTCAGCGCGCTTCACCGCTGCCCCGGCCCCGGCCAGGTCCTCCCCTCCGCGATACAGCCCTTCGAAGTATGCGTACACCCGCTCCTTCTGCACTTGGTAGAATTCCGCGGGCCCCTGCAACACCTCTCGGACTGCCCTGCGTCGGTTCGTCCTGTACAGAGCCTGCAGGCGAGTGGCTTCGCGCACCCAGCCCCCGCGACCTTCTTCTGAGTTTGAGGAACCAGCCGGTGCCGGTCCTCGCCCCCCACGCCTAGCATCCTCCCGCTCCCGGCCACACCCCCCGCCCCGCCGCTTTCGAGCCCCCCGCGACCGTGCCGAGCGATCACGGTTGCCTAGGGCGCCGCCGCCGACCGCCTTAGATGCATCCTCCCCGAAGAATCTGGCAACCAAGGCCGCCAGCTCCTCCAGGTCCGCAACCGTGCCGACAGTCCCCGCCCGCCCGACCAACGCATCCTTTCCGCCCTCCTGCGCGCACCGCGCGGCAATTCTGCCGCAACGGGCGCCGGCTGGCTTCCGGGTTGCAGGTCGGTCGAGGCGGGGGCCTGCCGCGGCCACCGACGGCGTCCCGCGCCCCCGCTGTTCTGACCCAGGCTCGGCGGAGTTCTCTCATCCGTTCCGGGGCCGCCAGTTGCGTGTGCGACCCGCCGACGAGCTCCACCACCCGGTCCATCTACGTGACCACTCGGATGTCCAGCGGTCTGGTCTTTAGCACGCATCGCGCGCGTCGCTCCTTTTCCGCTCTCCTCACGGGGCGCAGCAACCACGACGATCCTCCTCTCAAAATAAAATCAATTTAACTCTTTCAATACAAGAAGGTAATACTATACTTTATAAATGACATTTTAGACAAGATCTTAAAGTGGATAGCATATGACTATCGTATGGTAAGAAACAAATTAAAATTTGTAGATTCAAAGATATGTTTTAATCGCATTTGGTCTTTATCATTTACAAAATATTTGTTATTTTCTATTAACAATGCCATCTATTTAAAAACGAAACAATTAATTCTTGCACGTAATTCTTAACACCTTTACTATTATCATCAAAGTTACATGTATAAATACATATTACATCAAATTGATTTTAAATTATAGTGTTACATTTTAATTTAGTTTGAATATAGCTATACTTTTCATTTCTACATACAGGCTGAACTAATATTTCTCTCCATCTGGAATATCTCCGATATTGTTAGAATTACAAATAGTTTGTACTTAAAAGTTTCCTGGTTTAAACCAGTTTATCTAGGCAGACCGATCGTAACCGTCTGTCTCGCCCCGCGCGCTTTCACTTTTCTTATCGATGATAGAGAACGCAAGGATTGGGGAGTATCGATGGATAGAGCGTCTCCGCGCGGTGTGGGAGGCAGTAAGTTCCGCCCAAAAGACATATATTTCAATAATTATTATTTCGCTTAATATTACTCAGAATAAAAAATGATAAAGGACTTTTCATCTTAAAATGACGAGATCTACCTAGTTCTAAAGTTTGTCTACATGACTTTGGGACACCCTGTACATTATTTTAATAAAATATAATATATTGTAATATAAAGTATTTTATTTTTTATGAATTAAAAGTATGATTAAACACATATGAATATAATAATTATTTTTTTATTAAATACTAGAAATTAATTTATTTAAATAAAATATTTGTTGCGACGTTTTAATTACATATATTAAAAAATAAAATTAAAAAAAAATCCAAAAAAGCTGGTCTCGAACTCGAGACCTCCAGCGTTCTAGCCGCGCGCCTTCAACGCACGACCACGCTAACAGTTGGAAGTTAGGTTTATCGTCTCGGTAGATTACACACGCGCAATATTTTAATAATTTTTTTCTCGTTAATTAATGGGCATTGGCAAGACTTATTGTACCGCGTATATCGGGGAGGGATGCCAAACAACATATATTTTTTTTAACAAAATCTCGGGGGGCGCGGCTTGATAATCCCCTTGTGAGAGAAAAGATGAGGGAGAGTAAGTATTGGGAGAAGGAGGAGAGAAGAATGTGCAGGGTATGCGGAAGAGTTACGGAGTCTTGGGAGCATGTTTGGGAAGAATGTAAAAGTTGGGGAGCAGAAAAGATGTAGAGAAATTGGGTAGAAAGGGTGCTAAGCGGAGAAGGGGAGAAAGAGGTATAGATAAGAAAGATACAAGAATTCAGGGAGGAAGTGGTCGGGGAGGAGAAAATAATGGAGGAAAGAAGAGAGGTGGAGGTGAGGGAGAAAGAGAGAGGGTGAGAGTGAAGGGATAGAGAATGGGGTGAGAAAGGGGGGAAGGGTGAGTGGAAAATGGATTGATAATGAGAGGGAATAGATCGGAAGTGAAATGTACAAACAAGAGTGTTTCGGAAGCGGAGGTCTGAGAGAGAGTGAGAGAGCAAAGTAGAATAAGAAATTATAGTTTTAAGACGTTATGCGAAGGGAAAAGGTGTAAGAAAGTGTGAGATGGAGGAGGACGGGAAATGAATGAGTAAGAGAGCAAGGAATGAGTGTGAAGATTGTAAGAGCAGACGGATGAGTTATAAGAATGCAGCGATGTGTATGTGTGTGAGAGGATTGACGTTATTATGATAAATTGTAACCCGAAGAAAAAGGCAATAAAATATATCTATCTATCTACAGACAATTAAATTTTAATTTTAACAAACTTTCTTTCTCCGTGAACAAACTTGGATTGTGAAGCGATAGAACTTTAGTCAAATTTCTTTTGTTGTGGCTGAAAATACAATGTGCTAACGTTCCTATTCGAATAATCAATATCTAAGCGCTTGTGAGAGTTTACGAGGTATTATACAAAATTTATTATGATTTCTTGCTCGTGCCGCAAGCTTCTTTTGTGCAACCACTGTTGGGTATATTATTCCTCGGCGACCTTGGATTCCACGGCTTCTTATCTGTGCATAAGGTAAATAAGTTGTGGTTAATTATTGTACGGGTGTTGCTGTTATATTGTATATTTCAAACACTTTATATAATTTTTAGATTCATACACACACGCGCGCGCGCGCGCGACTTAAAACTGGTGATAACTTGGAAACAACGCATTTTTGTACTTATGTTTATATTAATTTTTGTTCTTGTTTTTGGTTCCTTATTCATCTCCCGAGCGATTGACCTCGACTTACGGAACACGCTGTATATGTATTGACATGAGTTGTAAATGTTTAAACAAATTTTATTATATTATAAATATGAATTGTTTTACAAAATTCTCTTTTGTAATACATTTTTTTATATATAAACGCAACATATATCAACATATTTCTGTTAATTTCTTGATAATTGCAGCCATTATAAAATAAAAACCTTAATTTTGATTGTCACTCATACAACATTAATTACATGTATTAATGACAATGTGGAAAAATACAAAATATAACTAAACGTATAAAATTTTAACTCTTCTTTAAACCGACATTCGTAACCTTAATTTTAATTGTAATATTAATAATACAAAAATAAGTATGCACATATGCAAATTAATTGTTTTACAGTAACTGTATAAAAATCAAAACTTATAATATGAGTTTTACAAATGAGAATTACAATTAACGCCGCGGGGATGTTACGCGGTCGTGGCCGGTTTATTTAACGCGAAAAGGCGGGTGTTAGTCCTTCGAATATGCGAGTTACGCGGAGACACGCGTTGAGCACGTGGCCGGTAGATGAGATCCGCACAGAATCTGTAAATGAGTTTCACGCTTGAGTTAGTCTTTAAATTGATATCTGTCTGTTTAACTGTTCTTGAGAACTCGCACTGAGTTTAAACAATGAGTCACAATTATATTAATCGTGAGTTCACACGCTGCGAGATGTGATGAGCTACTGAGCACGAGGTTCAACACGCCTCGTGCTGCAGGGTGATGTCTTCCAGAAGATTCTTGGCGTGTTGCACACTGCGAAGATGATCTGGATGAAATGTACTGGAGACAAGGCGATGAGTTGAACGATGAGTTGAACGATGAGTAAGAATTCTGAGAGAGGCACACTGCACGTTGTTGCACACGAGATGATGCTTGGCACGGCTGAGTGAACACTGATAAGCCTCGAGCCGGCAACGCCTTCGAGAATCGGAGGCAATTATCGAACGACGGATCGATATCGATCCGTCACCGGCGATCGGCCACGAGGTGCTGCCCCCGCGGCGGTGACATGATTAATTACTAAATTGAAATCTTTTAACAGTAACAAAATAAAAACCAAAATATTTTTTAGAACAAAAATGAGATTTTAAGTAAGACTTAAATAAAGATTTTTACTATTTTACAAAAAAATTATACTATTATACTATGAATGCGCAGCGATAGTTTAACATAAATAAACTGAAGTAAACTTAAATAAAAATAAAATAAATATTAAAGCGCAGTTTCCATATAATAAACAGCAGACATAATAGATTTTGTAGATTTTACTCAAAATATTTCACGCATAACGTTAATTATTTTTGTCATTTTTATCCTTTATTTTGTCTTCTCTTTCCTTCCTTTGCTTTGCGAAACGTAGTGTTACGTCCAGGCCGCTGAAGGTTTAAGATAGGAGGAAAAGGATGAGGCAGGTCTGGGTAACTTGACCTCAAAATCTCGAGATACACAACAAATAGTGTACTCGAGATACCGTTCACACCTAGAGCTACGATAAGAGTCAATGTCTCGAGAGACAATATGACGTCTTATTTAAGCTGCGTGATCGGTGGCCGCTTATTTTGATAAGGTGATAGAAGAATCACCTGTTATCAGGGATGGGGCCGGTGCGACTTAAAGCTAAAATAATCAGAGAACTCGGATTTAAAAAAAAACAATAACAAATATATTTTCGTAAAATTACAAAGTGAGGTAGATTATAAATTTAACTAATAATATTATATTAAAATTGGAATCCACAAAGATGCTAATTAATTGGAGGGGAAAAGAAATTTGATAGGTGCGATTCTGGGACTACGAAGGGAATAGAATGATCGGGATGATAGACGTAAATGACAGGATCGTTATCGGATAATTCTGTTTTGACTGCTGGAGGAGGGAAAGATTGAAGTTTCGGAGGTTCTTGAGGCGGGTGAGGATATGTGGATGCTACTTGATCGAGGAAATGTCGGTATCGGGAATTAGGCAAAGGAGAGAAAGCAGAAGAGAAAGAATGTGAAAAGCTTGGGAGAGGAACCGGAGAAGGGGGACGAGAGAGAAACGAAGGAAGGCGGTGAGGTGACGCGATCGGAGTGGGCGAATATGAAGGGCCTTGGGCCTCGCAATAATCTGCGTACAGTCGGAGCTCGGGGTAGCACACTTTACAGTTGTAACTTCCGCCGCATGGCATAGGAAGTCTCCTTTTTAATTCAACGAGCAAGTAGTCGTAGTCCGACGAATGATTATTAGAATCCGCGGAAGAACGTGGTTGCGTTCGGCTCACTATAATTGAGCGATTTCCAATTTTTAAAAATAATACAGAAGGTGGTAATTCGGAAAAGTGAGAAGTCGACTTACTACTTAAGCAGTTTAAAATCAGGCAGATCAAGCGTCGAAATATGGTTTGGCGTCTAAACGTCCTGCTAATGGATCGGCGAATTCGTGCGACCGGTGTCCGGAGTAACGGCGAAATTTGATCGGCTAGCGGATCGGTTGATTTGAACGACTAGCGGATCGGCTGGTTTGTCTTTCGATTCGGAGCATTCGGAATTTTCACACGAAGCGCGGTTAGAATAATGGCAGGTGCCGAGAACTTTTTGAGAATGAATGAATGTTCCGCCCGCTCGCGCTTTTTATACAATTCAAAAGGGCGTTGTTTACGGGTGCCGTGCGCACCGCTTATCGTAGGGCCGTCTGATTCACTTTTCCGAATTTTCCGTTGTTATGACTCTTTTCTTAAAAACAATCCACTTGACCTTTCATTTATTGTTAGTCATCTTTGTGGATTCAGAATGTTCTGGAAAGAAAGAAATTAAAAGGGCGTGGACGTAACAGTAGCTATTCTGCTACTATACTATCAAACTCGGCTTCTGTTAAATTAACATGCCGTGAAATTAGTTCTCCTAAAAAAAAAAAAACATTAATAAAATGTAAAAAATATTTGTATAGTTTATTAGTAAATAATTACATACTTCGACTACTTTTTATTATACGTAAATTACCTATTCAAAAATTGTTTCGAATTCCTTTCATTGAACATAACATTACACATTTAATTGTTAATATTTTTTTCATAACTCAATGTATATTATGTTTAGGATTGTTTCCTCCTGTTTTCTGCAAATATTCCTTATGTAAAAATAAAGTATTTTTGGCAAACAAATATTTTTTAAATAAAACACAATTGCTATAAAATGTACTTACGAACTGAACGACTGTGTCTGGGTTTAGACGATTGTGAACGAAATTCAGAGTTGAATTTTCGACGCGCGTTATTTAATGAGATGTAAAAGGAGATAGAACTCGATTTGTTTAACTGATAATATATATCTTTGCAACGATTTTAACAGAGAAGTATATAATTGCTTGAAATGGATATAACAACTGATCGCTCGCGCTCGCACGCGATCGCTTTATATATGCTCGCACGAGACCAACGGCAATGTAACGTTACGAGCCATTTGAATTAATCGCAATAATACAGAGATAATAGATGCGACCCCACAATAGATGAAAAAACATAAAAAACAAACGGCAACTAATAATAGAAGCACAAACGATAACTACATTTGCTGGATGTTCCTCGGAAACACTGAGAAAATTCTAGAATTAATATATTTATTCGCTGAATAAGATATTTCGGCGACTGTTAGGTTGATATTAGACGAAACAAACTGCTCCTTAAAAATTCTTTAATAATTCCTCGAACTCCTTTATGCGCTTCACTGTGTCAAGAGGTAAAAATTGTGTAATTAATCCGTCATTAATTACGGGATCTAACCCGTTTCTTTTTATAACGTTTTCTATTTTTTGCAACCGTTGTTTTATTTCTAGTAATGTTATGTTTGTCGTTGCCTGGCACCTCAGCATTTGTTCACATGTCTCTGTAATAAACCATGTACTCTTTAAAATATATATACAAATGAATAAAATATTATAATGCAATTAAATTATTTTATAAATTAAATATTATAAAAAAATTAAAAAATACTTACGTTTTATGTTCCAATTTTCTTTGTCCTCTATATTATACTCCCCGGATATTGTAGTCTCCAGAATACAATTGTCTACTGAAACATTGCAATTAAAAATTATGTTAGATTACGCGTGTTTCATATACACGTATGTATACATAAATACACAATATATGTATTAAATGAATAGTTAAGTACTTACTGTCAAAAATTACATGTATGTCTTGAAGCTGTACAAGGTGTTAACGCAACATACACATCAGTATGTTGGGTTGCCTATCGACCTATCGACAGGGGCGGGCTACTAATTTATCGACACTATCTACAAATCGAGTTACCGAAATACTGCAGAATGCTGATCCATCTTTCCGGCGGGAGGGAGATTAAGTTTTGGCCACTCTAATATAATGTCAAATGTAAAATTTATAGGATAATAGGTATTGTATTAAATAATATAAGGTTTAAATAACAAAAATTAAAATACGGGAAAACAACACATATAATAATTTTAATTATAAACATATATAATAAACGGTATCGTTTATAACATATAAAACATATAAGTATATTTATACTTATAATAAATGCTTGATGTGACCACCGTTTTTTTCTAAACATATCGCCACTCTTCGCATAAAATTTTCTTTTACTTGTTTTAATGTGCGAGGAGTAATTTCAGAACACGCGTCGCGAATTCTTTGTTTTAATTTTTCAGCATTTTCTGGTTTATTTTTATACACTTTATTTTTATAATAACCCCACGCAAAAAAGTCCAGTGGCGTGAGATCCGGAGAGCGTGGTGGCCACTCCTGAGAACCATAAAGCCCGATCCATTTTTCGGAAAATTTTTCTCTTAAAATATTTCTTGCCAAACGAGAAGTATGAGCGGGATGTCCATCTTGCTGGAATCTCATTTCCAGGCTTTGTGCCAATGGCACATCCTCCAAAAGTTTGTGAGCCGATTCAGAAGGAACTCTGAATAATATTCAGCATTTACATTGCCTTGATTAAATTCAAGACCAATTACATGATCTCCTATAATTTCGAGCCACACATTAACAGTCCATCTGTCTTGAATGTTTATTTCTTTAATACAATGGGGATTGTGCTCTGCATAATGGTACTTGTTTTGCCGGTTTATGTACCCATTATTTCTAAAAACGGCTTTATCAGACCACAGAATATTTTTTAAGAATGGATCATTTCCAGCATCATTAAAATTTACCTGCAAATTATAAATTGAAGTCTAGTTAGTACGAAGCTGATGGCACCCGTACAACACACACGCTTAAAAGACGTTTTAAAAATATTTGTACAGTCTAAAAGACATCTTAAAAACATTTTTTACAAGTTTAATGTTTTATCGATAGTAATAAACAATAATAATTACGTTTAGTATATTGTAATAACAGAATAGCAAATAATTTTTTAAATAAATTTACATGGTTAATAATCCATTCACAAAAATTTAATCTTCGGTCCATATCTTCAGGTGTAAGTTTCTAAGAAGTATGCCGTTTAAATGGATGCATATTTAACGAATATTTTATAGTTTTATGCACGGCAACATGGGACATATTTAAGTCCCTGGTAATTGCTCTCGTACTTGTATGAGGATTTGCCACAACAGCCTCTTGGACAGCATCGATAACTTCCCGATTTCTTTGTGGAACATGAATAGGCCTGGGGGATTTATAAAACTAGCCATTTGTTTTCAATCTCTCACAGAGACGGTGGAAAAATCCGTGGTCTACACGACGTTTGTTCGGAAATCTATTTGCGTACAGAGCAGCCGCTTGCTTCTAATTTCGTTGGCACTCACCATAAATCAGTATCATATCGGTTAATTCCTCATACGAGTATTTTTCCATTGTAATTTCTCAAAAGTTAATGAGACCGACCGTGTATGTTTACGCGACTTGTGTGACATGCACGCTTTGTTTTGATGTTAACTTTTTTAAATAAAAGATAAACGGCATTACGATTTTCAGGAGTTTTTCGCGTGGGGTTCTTTTAAAAAATGATATGTATAAAACTGAATCAAAACATGCCGAAGTACTAAAAAATAGAATTGGCGACGCATGTACCGAAATCATTTTCGCATACTGAGACGAGTGAGGAAAAATTTTATGCGTAGAGTGGCGATTTATGTTGTTTTCCCAATTTTTAATTATTTTATTTAATTTGATTTAAACTTAATCTCCCTCCCATCGGAAAGATAAATCAGCATTCTGCAGCATTTCGGTAACTCGATTTGTAGATAGTGTCGATAAATTAATAGCCCGTTTTTGTCGATAGGCAACCCGACATACTGATGTGTATGTTGCGTTAACACCCTGTATATTTTCTTTAGGTGATAAAATTAAATTTTCCTTTTCTAAAAATTATTTTATTAATTAGAACAAATATTAAATAAACACTTAGACAAAATTATATATAATTTTGTGTTACCTTTACGTTTACTACGGCCTGTACTTGGTAGTGTCAAAATATTATAACTGTTCGCAAAACTTTTTTGTTGTGGCTAAGTTTCATTACGACTTTTTTTTGGTACTGTACCAAATGTGTAATTATTAAATCCAAAGTTTTCGGAACACTTTGGTATAAAAGATCCAATATTACTTGAAGACAAATCTTTTTCTCGAACTACTTTTCCTGGAATAAATAAATTCTGTTAAATAACATTACTAAAATTCTTTTAATACGCCATACGAAAGTATGTGCTTTTGCACTAATGCGTTCTCAGTTCTGAAAATATCTTATAAAAGTAGGTAAAAAATGTACCTTTTATCTTATATTTCTGAGATTCAACAAATTCGCTTTCATCATCGTTACTGACGTCACTGCTATATCGGCTATATGGAATGTGTGACCTTTTTCCTCGCCCAAATTGTTCTTTATTAGTAGTTTAATAATTTGCATCTGCCGCATTTTTTCGAGCCGATTCTAATAAAGCTGTAAAAAAAAAAAAAATAATATAATCTCTTCAGTTATTACTTAAAATTGTTAGTGTAACGTTTTTTTAAATATATTTAATAAATAAATATGTTATAAAAATAAAGGTGACTAAAAAGTTAAAATACTTACAGCAATATTTTGTTAATTCCACTTCATGTAAGCTCCACGTCATTGTATTTGAACTTGTATAATTTGTTATAAAACTTGCGGCATTTGCGTTTTGTGGCGGCCACCAACATTTCATAACATCATCCTCTTTGGAAAGCCAAGCAGTAGAAATTTCAGAATAAGAGCAATCCGACAAAAATTTAACTACTGCGTAATTTTTGTCCACAAAATTCGTCATTGTCTAAGACATCTGTAATAAATTACTTTACTGTAAACATGTATAATATTGTACTATTGTTTTAAGATAAATAGAAACAGAAGTTTTCTTTTACATGTGAAACCCTGTATATATATATATGAAATCGTATCGTGTTAATATATCTATTAACACATTACGACAACATATTATTTTATACATATACAGGGTTTCTTATGTAATAGAAAATTGAATTCGAAATAAATGTATGAATAATTGGGGCTCGGATTACAACAGACACTTGATCTTGGAGATATCTACTTGTTAACTAATAAAAATCTCAATAAAGAAAAAATAAATAAATACTAATACATGATTTAAAAAATGATATATTATTTGCAAAAAAGTCATTTTTTTAACTAGATCGTAAAATGATTAAAGTGTAACAGAATAATTTTTTTTTCAATATTGATATTTTTGTTAGTTAACAAATTGATATCTCTGATACCGAGTATTTAACTTTCATTATTTTTCTTAATAACATTTGAGATTTGTATTTTACAAAATAGTACATTTAAAAAGTTATTGTATTAAATATTTTAAATATTTTATGCGGCTTATTCTTAGTTAACAAATTAATATCTTCCACGGAAATGCTTGTTATTAGATAATAGTTGTTGCTATTGCTTTGGAGTTTTGGATACTTTGTTTAAAGGCCAAACAGAACTCATTTTAATTGCCTAAGCAATTTTTTTTACAAAATTTTATTCATCAGATTTAGTCGTCCGACCAATTTCTCATTATTAGTACTACCATCCCTTCTGTAATATATGTAACATTTATTCCTGTAATATATAATGGTTTTACGATGACCGATATTTAACAAAAACTCTCTGACGAAGCTACGTTCGGTGACGACTACTGACTCTTACAGACTGTTGCAGATTGCACAAAGCTCGCTCTCTAGCGCGTGTCTGCCCAAAAATAAAAACGCAGCGCGCGAAATATTCCTTCGCGCAAAAAACCCGGGCCGTAGCACACACCAGACACACACATACATACACGCATCCCTCATGCACTCTCATATTCTTACACTTCTTATTTTTTTAATTCTTTTTTTTTTCTCTCTTCTTCATACTCTATTGCATATTCCTGAAAGTCAATTTCTTATCTTTTTCCCCCATATTTCTACACTCCTTTCTCTCCTACTTTCTTCCATTCTCTTAACTCCTCTCTTACATTCTCTTTTCCTTCCTTGTATTCTTTGTTCTATCATCCTTTTTTCTCTTTTGAGCTTTTTTTTCTTTATCCTCTCTAATGTTTTTATTACTCTCTTTTTCAAATCTTTTTATTTCTCTCCTTTTCTCCTTCTTCTTCATTATTTTCCCCCTTTTTTCCCTTTTTTCAAAGTATTTCGTAAATTTCCTTTTTCTTTCCTCCGTCCACACTTCCTTTTTTACTTTCTACTTCTGTTTTTCTTTTCTTTCTTTTCAATTATCTCTTTCTTTTTTGTTTATTGTTATCGGTTGGTGATCTGAGTCTACTCAGTTCTTTACTTTTATCTCTGTTATTTTCTTTCTTATATTCTTCTTTCTTATCACGTAGTCTATTACTGTTCTTCCCATTCCCTTTGTATATATCCATTCACCTTTTCCATCTCTTTTTACATTTCTATTTATTATTGATTATCCCAGTTCACTTACAACCTTATATAGCTCTTTTCTCTCTCCGTTTATTTTCCCATCTCTTAAATTTATTTCTTCTTCTTCTCTCACCCTTCTTCTTCTCTTCCAGTTCTTGCATTGAGGTCTCTTCCTATCATTACCTTTTTTCCATTCGTTTTTTTTCATTCATTTCTTTATCATATCAGCTTTAAAGCGTGGTCTGGGGTATTAGGGGAAAAAGATATTCTCCCCATTTTATCGCCGGTGTTGTCGCGTCGTTTGGTACGGTGCGGACCGACATTAGCGTCCTTCGGTATCGTCGACGCGCTCGGCCGTCTTCGGACATTTTCGAATAAACTCAATGTTGGACTTAGTCGCTCGCCACGCAACGCTTGATTGCCTGGTCGCTAGTCAGTTTTGAAAGTATCAAAAAAGGTTGGGGTGCGCCGTGCTTTTTTTTACCGCGGGCGGTGGTCGGTCCGGCAATCTGGTTCTTTACTGGGACAAGGTATTTGGTTACACCTTGTTATAAAAATTATTTGTACTATACTTTGCGTAAATTAAAAATTAGAAATATTATCTTAGCAAGCAGTGGGCTCTGGTAACAGTTTTTATAAGAGTCTTTTTAATTACCTGTTATATATCGTCAATACATGTGTTATTATGTGTTGATGCATGCCTATACCTCTGCTTGCGTGCGTTACCAATCTTGCTTGGAAACGGGAAGATCCAAAAAAATGTAAACACTTCTCAAATTTCTGTATAGCAACATAAGATATTTTCTTTTGTTATAGACATTGGCAGGGGCAGCAGTTCTCTGCACTAGCAGCGACTTGCATTCAAACTTTCCTTTAAATTAAATTTGTGCTAGCCTGGTTACAAACCCTTACAGCAATTCCGTACTGTAGATTTTTAATACATCTATTGTGATATACTGCTAAGAGTTTATTTTTTTGCAACAGACTTACGTCGCGATGTCGGCATTATATTGTTTATTATCAATAAACTCCGTGTTAAGTGCACGCGTGTTTAAAAGAATCAATGACTTGCTCTGTTCCTCACATTAACCGCGCTTGTACTTGATCACGTTGTTCTTTTGTTTTCTACTCCCTACTAATCTCGAAATACTTCCTTTTTGAAATTTTCTTCTGACTCTTTTATCCCTAATTTCCATGTTTTCCTCTTATTTGCCCTTCTACTCCTCTTTACTTTTCCTTTCACCTACTGTCTTGCCCTACTCAGCCTTTTTTTCCCTTATAATCTTTTCTCAAGCCGTTATCACATATACACGTTATTTGTTCTCGCTACTGGAAATAAAAATCTCATAAAAATAATGGTATTAAATAATTATGCCAAATTTAAGAAAATGTTTTAGTAATTATTTTAATAGTTTGAACAAAAAAGTTTTTATAAAATTAATATAGTATCAAACAATTGCATTAACGTTACGCAGTGTCAAGTTTTTTTTAACTTTTTTTTTATTTTATGTGGCTTTGAAATCATACACATACCAATATACTAACATTATAATCATCTCGTTTAATTGAAAAAAAAAATTTATCTAAACATGGGTAATTTTCTACAGATTTCATAATGTTAATATAATTATTTAATACCACTAATTTTATATAAGTTTTTTTTTATTCAAACGTATTATATCAATTTTTAAAACACTTTTTGTAGACTTTGCACAATTAAATAAGTAGATAAATAGATAAACATTTATTGTTCCCTTTGGGGTTACAAAATTTTACAATACAATGTTTAAAACTAATTCTAAAATCTACACGATAACATTCTCCCCTTCTCATTTGCATACTTTCTATCTTCTGTGCTCCCGCTCACGCTTTTCTCATTTCTTTTTTTTACGTTATTTTTTTCTCTCTTTTTTTTCCTCGCCCTCTTATTGTTCTCTCTTTTTTTCTCACTTTTTTCGCATTTTTATTCTAAGCCCTATCGCTCTCTCTCTTTCTCGCTCTCGCTCTTGCTCTCGCTAAAACCTGCCTGTCCCTTCTCCAATAGTCCGTTTGTCTCTAGTTCTTCCATCAATCTCTTCGTAAGTATCATTTATATAAGTTATAACTATTTTTTTTTCTATATTGCTCTCTTTCGATTTTACTCTTTTTCCACTTCCTCAATTCTTTCTGTGTCTCTTTCTTTCTTTCTCTACGTTCTTCATTCCATCAGTTTCTGTTCAACTTCCCTTTTCCATTTGATTATCCCTTTTCCAAAACTCTGTTCACTTCTTCTTTTACTACTTTCCATTCGATTTTATTCTTCTTCCCACAAAGTCTTCTTTCAAATTTATTTTTTTCTTCTTCTGCCTAGCTTAATTTTTTCTTTTTTTTTCTCTGTTTTCTTTTTTTTCCTTTAACTTTACTATCACCAAAAATTGATCTAAATCTATTTTGTTTCCGATTTTCAAACAAACTTCCATTCGAGGTGCAGTTCCAAAAAGCGCCTACCCTTGATTTCAAGGATATTCAGAGGGGTTATGTAACTTTTCATCCTGATTACGAATATCAAGGTCAAAGTTGGCGAAAACCCTATATTATGGTGTTTTTTTTTAAAAAAAAAAGATTCAAGTATAAGCGCGTCGATTTAAAATAAGCGCGCAAACGAGCTGTAAACGAATGCATATTGAACCGCAGATGTGTGATCAGAAATGAAAAATGCCCACTAGGAGGTTCGGCCCCCCTACGGGGGGGGGCCTCACGACTGTTAAAACTAACCTAACCTAACCAGACCGAGAGGAATACTTTTTAAAGACGCGTATGTCGCTGTATGTGGCACTATAAATTTTGAGACAGTGAACGAACATTTCGATGCATATAGAACCGCACATGTGTGATTAATAATGAAAAATGCCCAATAGGAGGTTCGGCCCCCCTGCGGGAGGTCTCACGACTGTTAAAACTAACCTAACCTAACCTGACCGAAGAATACTTTTCAAAGAAGCGTATGTCGCTTCCTTATGCCAAACATCTGCGGTTCTACATGCATTTGTTCACAGCTCATATGCGCGCTTATTTTAAATCGACGCGCTTATACTTGAATCTTTTTTTTTTGAAAACACACCATAATATGGAGTTTCCGCCAACTCTGACCGTGATATTCGTAATCAGGGTAAAAAATTACATAACTCCATGGAATGACCTTGAATGTCGGGAGTATGGGCTTGTAGAAATTTCACGACAAAGTTTCATGGGTTTTTTGCGTCTAACACCATAATATGGGGTTTCCGTCAACTTTGACCTTGATATTCGTAATCAGGGTGAAAAGTTACATAACCCCCCTGAATATCCTTGAAATCAAGGGTACGCGCTTTTCGGAACTGCACCCGAGGAAAGTAGAAGAATGGAACGGAAGATAATGTTATGGTTGCGTATATTATGGTTGCGTAACATCAAATACTAGTCCGAAATAGTGAATGTAGATCTAATACACACGGCTAGGAATAGACAAAAAATGAAGAATGTGGTCGCAAATATCCATTAATGGATGTGCTCTAGAAGAAGAAGAAGCGATTTCTCGTAATGGTTTCATTTGGTTTGAGCGGCTTATAATAAACTACACCCAGCTAATCTTGACAATTGCAAAATAGAAACTTGGAACCATAAATATTTGGATTTGTCGGCGATGTTGATGCATGGCCGGACTTATTCTATGATTTACTACACTTAAAATTATTGTAGTATATTTATTTTTATTTGCCAATTATGATACAATGCAAAAATTCTTTCCTTTTATACCGTTGAAAAAGCTACTCACGTGTTAAAAGACGCCATTTGATGTCTTTCGGCTTTAATTGGTTCGGCATTTAATGACTTGATTTTCAATTTATTTCTAATTTGTTAAACGTCTTGAAACTGTTATGTGATCAACTCTTAATAATTCTGCAAGTTCAGATAGCTTCTGACATGAGTCTTTATAAAATAATGTCTCCATTTTGTTACGTTAGAAACCCGAAAACGATATTCTGAATGCTGGAAAGTTATCGAGTAGATAGAGTAAAATAACTATTTAACCGCTAGTACAAAGGGATATACAGTTGCTTGAAAAGCGCACATGCCACGGTTTTAAGTTCGGGTCATTAGCGCGGAGAGAGACTATGACACCTTTCCGAAACCTATGCGATCTGTGACTCTTTTTTAGTAAAAGAATTGAATTTTATTTATTGGGATAGGACAGCGCTAAATTAAGCGAATAAATTTAAAAGTCTATTTTTAATTAAAATTGCAATAATTTATTGCATTAGGCTTTGGTTGCAATATTTACGGTAATTTAACATTTAAAAAGGATTATTTGTTAATGACACAATATACAAATATACAAATATTATTACGCTGCTTGTATGGAAAATAGGGTATGCGTATGCGTGTGCGTGGTTGGGCGCGTACGTATGTGTGCGCATGTGCACGTGCGTGCGTAATCGTGTGTAAATGTGTTTGTGTCGCGTGTGTTACAATCTTTCAATAAAAGTAACTTTACAAGTGGTGATCTTGATGCATGTGTGAATGGTATGTGAGCGTACGTGTCTACAGAGCGAAGCTTGGTGAGAAAAGTAAGATGTACAGGAAAAAAGAGGCGGGTTATAAGTAAAAAAGCATGAGAAGTAATGTATTTCATTTACTGTTACGATCAAAATGATGAGAGCCTTTCCACCAATAATTTCATTTAGGTTGATCGATTGAGCATACACATGTTAGTTGAGATTAAGACTGTCGTATTTTATTAGATTTTTATCTTTGGCAGGGGCAGAACGGAATTATATAGCGAGAGAGTTTAGAGTGCTGGAATTCAATATTACAGTATATGGGAGAGTCAACGGTTTTCCAAAGAGTTTTCAACATAAATATTGTTTAGTTATAAGATAATTAAAATAAAAAATAACATTTAAGTATAAATTTATCTGATATAAGTTTATTTAGTTATAGAATCAAAAAAATAATAATATCAATAGAAAAAACAAACGTATGTTAGTTCTGTAGTGGACAAATCAATCTTCACATTTATGAACAAAAAATAACTTGTTGTTGCTACCTAGAAAGAAATATTAGAAAAAAGATTAAGATAGAAGGAGGTTATTCAACTCTCTTCTAAGTAATATAATATATAACTCTTTATGAGTGAGCAGATCACCTTAAATTAGGAGTCTCGAATATGTATAAAGAATAGTGATAAGCTCTTTATAGAGCGATATGTTTAGCTTATTGTTAAGCGAGAAGGTCGCCTTTGTTTAAAAAATCCTCGATGGTAATTTTATTAATAATTAATAGTTTTTAAGAGAGCGGGGAGGTTATCCTCTTATAAAAGGGCCTCGATGTTGTGTTTTTGGGCTCAGGTGTAATTGAGCATGTTAAGCTTTTTAGAGACAATTGATATAGATAGTAAAGATAAGGATTTCGTTACCTTATTGCGAATTATATTTTGTTCGTTTGTATCAACCTTTACGGCCTTGGTAAAAGATGGAAAACGCCGTATCAAGGCAGCCTCCTTTCTTTATTCGCTTATCTATCAGTAGTGATCGTACCAAGAATAACTTAAATTAGCTATATTGTTTCTTAGCTAAGATTTTTCAACGGAATTGTATCTACATCTATAAGCGCACGTGTCTAGTCACACAAAGAGCTAACAAAACAGTGCCGTGAAAACCACGTGGTTGCAGAACAAGCAGAGGCCAGATAACGATGCAAAAGAGGGGCAACGTCCAATCCCCGACTTCCAGTCGGATCTCGAGTCGCGCGTTTTTAAAAAAGGATGCGCGGCCATGGTAGTGACGGAACAAGTATTTATTCAATTAACAATTTTTGTACAACTATGTTTGTTAATTTGGCGGCGCCCCTATATGGGCGCCTTTACGAAATGCCAGAAGGCTTATTTGCCTTGCCGGCGTTTTCTATAGGATATGTGTGGAGATGTTAGAGTTACTAGGATAGGTCCCCACTTGTCATCTCCTGGATAGGTTAGTGGATATTTCTCTTCTTTGTAGGTCTGAGTCGATACTTCCTTGGTTGTTGGTTCTGGTTGGCTTTCAGCTTCTTTAATTTGTAGAGCTGTCTGTACCGCGGTTTCTTTTCTCTTTGGTTGTTGTATTTCTTTTTTCAGGTATTCGTCCTCAGTTTCAAGGTGTCAACGTGGATTTGTCTTCTTTTTTTCCCTGGAGTCTTCGGTTTTTAGAGAGAATTTCGGTGGTTTTGTCTTTGTTGATGAAATTTCCAGAGGAATTAATTTTCAAGGCAGGAAGCTTTCTCCTTTGTTATTCTTCTTTGGTGGTTGGATTTTTACTTTTCCAATAAATTCTTTAATTTTAACTATCTTTGGCTTGAGGTTCTTCTTGAAGCTTTCAGGTGATAAAGGAACTAAGGTTGGGGTGAAAACTCTCTTTCTTTTTCCTCGGCGAGTCTTCCTTCTTGGTGAAGTGTCTGCCGACTCGAGCATCAGAGTTACAATACTTTTAGCTTAGGGTGCTTCTGTTTCCAGAGCACACTACGGCTTTTCAAAAGGCTTTCAGTACTAGACTTAAGCTCAGACCGTAGGCAAATTGACCGACTGACCGATCCTATATATGATCTGTTGGTTGTCAATTCTTACTACCGAGAATTAAATTTATCTCTCGGCCACCTGGCGGTGTCGCGACAAATTTCTTATTGACAGGTCACCATGTTGTAGCAGACGACTCATTATGCAGCGTTCACATGATGCGTCGACCGCTACACAGTAATACCCAATTTTTCTGTTATTTTGACTGGGATATAAGTTTTCGTTATTTAAAGAATTCAAAGGTGGATCGGCATATCAAGGAGTATTCGGATTGTTCTCGGGATTGAAACCAAAAGTTTCGTCTGGGCAAACCTAAGTCTACGTTTGTATGGTTCCACATGGGTTTGTAATGTTTAATATATTTTGTACGTGCACGTCAAAAGTTGGCACAACTATTTTGATATTATTTCTTTTAAAGAAAGATAAACTTTTATATAGATTATTTTTACATCTACATTTATAAAAAATTTTTTTGTTACTTTACAACAATAATTTTGTACAAGAAATTAAAAAATTATAATTTTATATGGGTTTTTTGGAGTTGACGCAATTAATTATTTAATATAACTATTTTTATATAGAAGATTTTATTAAGAAAAGAAATTTTCTACGTGTTACTTTAAAATACAATTCTTGCAAAAAAGAATTTTTTTAGAATTTAAATTACAATAGGTTGATAATATGCTCTACAGTGGTCGCAAATTTATCAAAAACTTGTTGTCGAGTTAGGTTTATTGAATTTTGCACTATAATTATCAGGAAGAAAATCAGAGACTGCGATTTTATTAATTATAAAAATTTGGTGAAAAACTATTGCCGGAGATTATCGAAGATCTAGCGGCTTCTATGACTGCTTCTTCCGGGTGAAAAAATAAGCGTTCGATGGATTCGTAAATTTGGTTTAAGTAAGTCGGAGATGGCAGCAAGTCTCTGCTCTTGGATTGCTGCATTAAATTTTGTGTAGCCAATCGGTGAATCTTCCCACTTGTTTGTTTACGAGAAAATCGGACAGAATGACAATATTAAACTTGAATTTTTAATTTAGTAGTGACCTGTGTTGTGCAAATACTTTATATTTAGTATCTAGGTACAGGTACAGATACACTGAAAAAAATGTATCGAGATAAAAATATAGGTACTAAAAAAAAATGTATTAAGGTACAGGTATCATAAAATGTATCTTAAATTTATTTAGTTACAGGTACTTTTATTAATTATTTATTTAATACTATTTTAAATTTTCACAACATAAATATGTGTGTTACTTAACTTACGCATTATGTTTTAAAAATATGAGACATTCAAACTTTTTGTCCGACAATTTATTTTGTCGCGGCGTTAAAATTTGTTAACCTGCACTAAAAACACGTTCAATCCGCGCAAAATTCAGTAAAAGTGTATTGTACTTTATATAAATTTTTTTAATTATTAGATGGTTTGTAACGAGGTAGGCACCTACCTCGCCCCGGCAAAACATCGGCCGGCCCGTCGGACCGAACATCGTCCGGCGGGAATAGGGGCGCGGTGCGCCCCGACCCTTTTTTAAAACACCGCGAAGATTAACGCGCGCCGTTATAGGTAAGCGTACCGCCGTCCCGCGTCGCGCGAAAATTAATACTATTGACAATCGCGACGAGCGCTGCGACGCCAACCCCCGGGAACCCGAACGCCCCGGGCCACGCGAAAGACCAAATAAAAAAGCCGGGTACCGAGCGATCGAGAGCAGTCTTCCGATTTACTGAGCTCCGTTCTGGGCCTCCGCTCAGTAGCTTCCCGGACAACCAAGCAACCCAGGAGTCGCTAAGCACGAGGATCGAGCGTTCTCGGCCTTCTCCAAGAGTTCTTGGCCGCGACACCGCCTCCTTTCTTTCGAAACTGCCAGGTCGCCGGCCACAGCGGATAAAGCGGGGTGAAGCGTGCTTCGCCTCCGCCGAGCGTTCTCGGCTTATCCCGTGGCAGACGCCCGGGCAGCATCTCCAGCCGCTTCGGCGGTTCCTGACGAGCGCGGCGCAATCCGGAGGTAAAGAGTCCTTCGCCTCTGCCGAGCGTTCTCGGCGATTGCCACCCGCGCTCCCGTTCCTAGAAAAACCGCGGTCCATAATAGGGAGGGCACCTTATTATACCGACACGCGCGGATTCACGCGACCGACGACAATTCTGTTTGCGTCACCCGTGCGATAGGCGCCGCGGCCTAAAAACGCCTGTAAAGAAAACCGAAACTCACGCGACCGCCGACAACTCTGTTTACGTTGCCCGTGCGACAAGCGCCGCGGCGGAACACCTGTATATAAGAACATTGTAAATAGTCGATCCGAAAATAAATGTAAATAGAATACAAGAAAAGACACGAGACTCCAAGTGCTTTCGCTCCTTCCCGCGGACACCCCGGTCGGCCCTGGACGCACGCGACGACTCGCCGACTACCGCGGCGAGTCGCTTGACCGTGTTCGGCCACACGGAGGGGAGAAAGGGGGGTGTTACAGGTTATTCAAGCTATTTAAATTTTTCGATTTTTTAGATAAATATGCTATTCAAAGTACCCTCTTCTGATTCTGATGAAGACTTTTCTACAATATTTACATTTTTACCAAGAAAAGTGTATGTTCCTTCTAATAGTACAGCGTCGCAAATTTTTTTTTTAATTTAGACTGTCAAACATTGCAAGTTATTTTAAATTAAATTTTGAAATAGTAACAGTTGCTAGTATATAATATTGACTGTGCGTGTTTGTCAAGTCAATTATACTTTTAAATCTTTAATTTACAGCTATTAGTGTCACATAAAATTTTTTCAAAAATGCAAATGCTGTAATTTTTCTATCATAATAGCTGTTCCATCTTGTTTTACAAGGTGTTTTTAAGCGACATTTACAAATATCATAAAGTATATCAGCTGCTTTTGTTGCAAAATTGCTTTAGAAGATTAATTTTAAAGTTATACAAATCACTTTTAAAATCAATTGCTACAATATCTACTTCGGAAACGCCTAATTAATCTATTAATAATATTGATTTTTCTGGCTCTGTATGAAATACTTTAAAAGCTTTTGCGAAATTCGTTGCATTGTCAGTTATGATATCAACAACTTTTTATTTTAAATTATACTTTTTGTGTATTTCATACAGAGCATTTGCAATTACAGAATGGGTATGCGCAAACATAATTTGTTTACAAGATAACATGTATGACTTTATTTGATAATTCTCATTAATAAAATGGTAGGTTACACCTATGAATGATTTGTTGTTGACACTCCAGATATTGGCTGTTGTGCAAAACCAAGGTTGTTTTTCGAAAGTAGCTTTCATACGAGATTTTACAGACATCATCTTGCTAAACAAATTATTTTGAAATGTACGTCTTGAGATTGGCTTTATTTCAGATATACCTTCGAATTCAATGAAATATTGTATTCGATATTCAATACGTATCGAAATCTTTGCGGCAAAAATGAAACAAATGCGCTCGCGATTGTCATTATTATTCGATTTGGCTACTTTCTGCAGAAAACTAAACATTGCCATAGCCGCACCCAGCCCATAGATTTCTTAGCGTTCATTCGCCGAGACATTATAATTTTTATAAAAATACCGGTGACGAATTTTGCAAAATTGTACAGGACTTTTTGTCTTGAATTATTATTGTCTACTCCAAAATTTCGGGAGTGACAAAACGAACCGGACACCCTGTATATAGTTACCGGAAGACAAAAAATTGTATTTAGGTATAGGTATAGGTATAAAAAATTAGAAGTACCTCGGTACAATAACTAGGTACAAAAATTTGTACCTAGTTACAGTATTTAGATGCTTGTACCTAAGTACTGCACAAAACTAATAGTAACTTTGGTTCTTAAGAAGCAAGAGTTACACAGACAAAAATCAGAGTGGAGAGAGATGTCGTGGCATTTTCAGACTAGTCTAGTGCTCATTTTCCGATTTCTGGATGTGGCGGTCGAGACGCTAGCCAGGATGGTAACACTCGACTCGCCACAAAGCAGGCAACCTGACCTGCAGGCGTGTAAGCCGGTGGGCACAAAAGCTCGTCGGTAGAAAAATCTCCGGGCCCGGCTAGTAGCATTCGTAGCCGCCAGGCGGCGCGTAGGATGAAAAGCTTGCTTGAAAGTCAAGCGCGGAAGGATGGTTATATAAACCTGTTTCATCATCTGTGAAATTTTATTTCAATTCGCTAGCACTCCATCGGCGTTCACGATCCGTCCGTGTTCTTCGTTTCATGCTCTGTTATTTTAGTCAATCGCCGCATACCGCTTATTGTTTACCTCGACAGGTTCAATACGTTAAAGTCGGATTAATCCGGTTTTCACTAGTTATCTCGCCACCTGTTTTGTTTTTCATACTCGATGTTTCCGACGATCAAGGGTCGATTCTGCCGAAACGCGGGCAGTTTCGCTTGAACTTCGACACTAGTCAGAAAGTAGTGCTCACGTTGTCACCGTTCGGTTCAAACGTCGTATACTCTCACTCGGCCGCGAACATTGGACCGTTCCGTCACTCATTGGATCCTCCGCGATCATTCTTTTTTTCAATTTTTTTTTCTTCTTTCTTTTTGTTACACGATCAGTTGCGGGGCAAGGTTTCGCGATCGCGTAACTTTTCGGCTCGCGTGCAAGATATCCGACGTTCGCGACAAGATCTCCGACGATCGGGCGGGAAACCAACCGCTCTCGAAGATTTCCGACGGGAAGGCCGAGCTCAGGAAGATTTCCGTTCGTTGCCAACGCCGACCTTGCTCTCGTGATTCCATACATCTGAATTGTATAGTTTCTGTATCATTTTTTTTGTAAATATATTTTTTTTTTGTTCCTTCGTTAATTGTGACAATTATAAAATTCTCTTTTTTTTTGTATTTGTCAACGTCAAATCGAAGCACCGTGCCGAGCTCAGTGCTGAGCTGTTCTCTCACAAAAAAGAAAACGGAAGTGTGGCTTTTCGCCGAATCGTGCACATAAATTGAATGGTCCTTCGAGCCGGATTCGGCGCGTGTGCTTCTCCCGTGCGATTATCTTTTCATTCGTCATGGCTGAGGCTGCGAAGCAGTTGTTGCTCACGCAAGGACAATTGCAACGATCAATAGTGCGCGCAGTTGACAATCTGAAGAAACTGGGTCGTGCCAATGTCACCTCTGCCACCCTGCGGTCTCGGATCACCTCCCTTAAAGAAAACTGGGCGCTGTTCTTCCGCGGGCACTCTGAGCTGCTGAATTCAGTTACAGATGAAACAAAGCTGTCAATTTCCTACTTCAAGGACAAGATTTATGATGCCGTTGAAGACGCCTATCAGAGTGCCTTAGATTACATGAACGAGTCGCTTGAAACATTGGAACCGCCGGCCGTGAATTTAAATCAAACAGGCACTGACTCGTCTTCTGGTCACGCTCGGTCGAATTTCTCTCTGTCCCATCTACCGCCGATTTCCTTGCCTCCGTTTGATAGCAGTTTAGATAAATGGGAACAATTTCGTGACCGGTTTAACTCGTTGATTATTCAGAACCGCGATCTAACGGATTTTGCGCGCATGCACTACCTGTTATCGTGCCTCACAGGTTGTGCCCTTGAATGCGGTCGCGATCTCGCTGTCACCGCGGACAATTTCGACAGCGCTTGGCAAGCTTTAAACTTGCGGTTTGAGAACAAGCGACGGTTAATTCGCACGCATTTGTCCACGCTGCTTAATCTCCCAGCTATTTCGCGAGAGTCCGCAGGAGATTTGCAAGCTTTATTGGATAAAGTTACCTCGTCACTCACCTCACTAAAAAATCTAAATCGGCGACCGAAGGATTTGTGGAGCGATATCCTGGTGCATATCATTTGTCAGCGCCTCGATGCGTCGTCGCGAAAATCGTGGAGCATAAAAACAAGCGATTCCGATGATCTTCCGTCGTATACGGATTTACTCGAGTTTCTTCGACATCGTCGCCGCGCGCTGGACGATCTGGTCGTTCCTGCGTCGCGCCAGATCGTTGCCAAGCCATCCCCTCGCAAAATAACTGCTTCCACTGCATCTTCGAGTCTCGCGCCGGTACCGGCCACTGCCGTCTCACCCGTCTCCGCTCCCGCAAATGCGCATCATGTATCCTCTTCGGCGGGTCCTGCCTCTCGATGCCCGATTTGCCAAGCTCGACATTATTTTAACTCTTGTCCGTCATTTGTAAAGGGGAGTTTGAGCCATCGTCGCAGTCTTGTTCAAACGCATAAACGTTGTTTTAACTGCTTAGGCGGAAATCATGTAAGTCGTGATTGCCCTAGCAAGTATACTTGCCGTACTTGCCATCAGAAGCATCATTCGTTGCTTCACGACGACGCTTCCGAGGGCTCACACTCATCTTCGACGCAGGAGAAGCCGGGTACAGAAATCTCTGAGGCGACTGGTCCTCACGCGGAGGTCACATCGCTAGTTGCGTCACGCGCTCCGTCTCAGGAAGCGATACCTGTTTTGCTCGCCACCGCTTGGATTTCTGTTGTCGGTCCCTCCGGTCGGGAGCTGCGCGTTCGTGCGTTAATCGACCAGGGCTCAGAGATGACGTTTGTGTCCGAGTCAGTCGCAAATCTACTGCGTCTCAAGCGAGTCCGGTGCCCGGTTACGATCTCCGCCGTCGGCGGTAAAAACGCCGGCACGTACAAATTCGCGACTCGCGTCGTTATCTCTTCTGTCGACAATCGTTCTCCGTCACTCGAAATTCTCGCGTTGATTTTGCCGAAGCTAACGTCGTATTCACCGCGGTGCGCTTCGGGGCTCCAATCTCTGTCACACCTTCGCGGACTCAAGCTTGCCGATGTCGATCCCACGAACGGAGAGCCAATTAATATTATATTAGGCGCGGACATTTATAGCGAGATCATTTTAGAAGGGTTGAAAAAGGTAGCTCCGGGTCAACTCATAGCACAAAATTCAATATTCTCGGATGGGTTCTCTCGGGTCCTGTCGAGGCTCGCGACTCCGATGCGAGCGGTGTTCTTCCACCCCCCCGAATCGCCGTTCATCTCTCGGTCACGCAAGATACCGACGCCGTCGATCTCACCGATGCGCTTGAGCGATTTTGGATCAGTGAGGAGCCGCCTGAACACCACGCGCCGTCAATTGATGACGAGCAATGCGAGTCGCATTTTGTAAATTCGCATTCGCGCCGACCCGATGGTCGTTACGTTGTCCGTCTCCCGTTTAAGAATCCGCCTCCGCTTGAAATCGGGCATTCTAGATCACGGGCGCTGAATTGTATTCGCGCGTTGTTGCGTCGGTTTCGTTCGAATCCGGACTTGGCCTCGGAATATCGCGATTTCATGAACGAATATGCATCGCTCGGGCATATGCGTCTCGCTTCTCCGTCGGATAGGCAAACCGTGTTCATTCCGCATCATCCCGTTTTTCGTCCCGACAGCGTAACTTCTCGGATTCGCGTCGTTTTCAATGCGTCCAGCCGCACAACAAATGGCTCCAGCCTAAACGATCTAATGTACGCCGGTCCGAAACTGCAGAGCGATTTGCCGACGATCATTTTTAAATGGCGATTATGTCGGTACGTGTGCACAGCGGACATCGCCAGAATGTACCGCCAGATTCTTGTCGATGAAAGGGACGTCCATTTTCAGCGCATTCTATGGCAGTCGGATTCGCGAGACGATGTTTGCGAGTATCAATTATTAACCGTTACGTACGGCACAGCGTGTGCTCCGTTTCTCGCCTTGCGCGTGCTCAAGCAATTGGCGCACGACGATGGTCACGAATTTCCGCTCGCGCGAGCTGTGCTGAACAATCACATCTACGTCGACGGTGTCTTGTTCGGCGCCGATACGGTCGATCACCTCGTCGAAAAGCGCGATCAGCTTATGACGTTATTACAGCGCGGCTGTTTCACATTGCGAAAATGGGCAAGCAACTCGGCCCGACTCCTATCCGATATCGACCCCGTCGACCATGGGCTCACGTGTAGCCCGATCCCTGTTGCCGACGAACAATTAAAAATCCTCGGCACTCATTGGATGCCATTTTCGAACGAGTTCCAGTTTCGAATCTCCGTTCCCGAGTCGGTTCCACGTACGAAGCGCTCAATCTTGTCCATGATCGCTAAATTATACGACCCGATGGGTTGGGTTACTCCTACGATTATCTGTGCTAAGATAATCATTCAACATCTGTGGAAGCTGAAGATCTCGTGGGATGATCCCGTCCCCCCGCAAATCTTATCTCGGTGGCACAACATTTACACGAATTTCTCACATCTGAACTCCATTCAGATTCCGCGGTGGGTCGGAATTGACGCAGCTTCGCGGACTATCGAGCTGCACGGATTCGCGGACGCCTCCAGCGAAGCCTACGCCGCCGTAATCTACTCGCGTGTAATATCTCAGTCGGGAGAGATTCTTTCCTCCTTACTAATCGCGAAATCAAAAGTCGCTCCGCTCAAACTGCTGAGTATCCCGCGCCTTGAACTCTCCGCCGCGGTACTGCTTGCCAAATTAATGGAATTTACTCGCGCTTTGTTCACCGATTTTACCGTTCGCATCACCTGCTGGACGGATTCGTCGATCGTGCTCGCGTGGTTGCGACATCCGCCGTCACACTGGAAAACATTTGTGGCGAACCGTGTCGCGGACGTTCAATCAAGGCTTGCTGGCGTTACGTGGCGCCATGTCGTCACCGGAGATAATCCCGCGGACTGTGCTTCGCGCGGATTACTGGGTAAAGAGCTGGTCACTCATTCGTTATGGTGGCACGGACCCTCTTGGTTAAATCTGCCGTGCGAACACTGGCCTAATTCTTTAGTGACAATTCCCTCGGATGCGCCGTTGGAGCGAAGAACTGTCGCGTCGCACGTGATCACCTCGCCCGAAACGTTTGATTTGGCTGATCGCTTTTCGTCTTGGCCTAAATTAATTCGCGTCACCGCATTTCTACTTCGCTTTATCACGCGCTGCCGCCGTCGACGCGACGTACCGAACCATGACTCTCCTTCGGTTGCGCTAACAACTCATGAGTGTTCCTCGGCCAAGTTATTTTGGTTAAAATTTATTCAAGCCGCTGTCTTTTCTCGCGAGCTTCAAGCCCTGGCTTCAAATCGGCCAGTCTCGACGACAAGCCCTCTGAGCGCGCTCAACGCCTTTCTCGACCGAGATGGACTCATCCGTGTGGGTGGTCGCATTCGCCGCGCCCCGCTCACGTTCACCGTTCGACATCCGATTATCTTAGCGGCCCATACTCTCGTTACACTTATTATTTCATACACTCACCTCCGCGCCTTGCACGGCGGCCTGCAGCTCACACTAAATACCTTGCGTCGCGAATTCTGGATTCTCCGCGCTCGCAATTTAACCAAATTCGTCATTCACAGGTGTGTAACCTGCGTTCGAGAACGAGCTATTGCTCCTTTGCAATTAATGGGCGATCTTCCATCGTGTCGCATATCTGCCCCGAAACGCTGCTTTTCACATTGCGGCCTCGATTATGCCGGTCCCTTCCTTGTTCGTTCTTCCGGAGGTCGCGGAGTGAAAACCACAAAATGTTACATCGCTGTTTTTATTTGCATGGCGACCCGCGCAATTCATTTGGAACTCGTTCCAGATTATTCTACTCCCGCATTTCTCAATGCATTCTCACGTTTTTGCTCTCGCCGCGGGCCTCCATCGCACGTTTATTCAGACAACGGCACAACGTTCGTCGGTGCCGACCGTGAATTACGCTCCGCTTATCGCGCCGCAATCCGAGATCCGTCACTTTTAAATCATCATGCCACTGAAAATATATCCTGGCACTTCATTCCGCCTGCTGCTCCTCACTTCGGTGGCATGTGGGAGGCAGGAGTCAAGAGCGTCAAGCATCATCTCCGGCGGGTCATCGGATCTCATGCCCTCACGTTCGAGGAGTTCTCGACACTTCTATGCCGAATCGAGGCGTGCCTTAATTCCCGACCGATCGCCCCTTTAGCAGATTCTTGCGATTCCTATGACGTCCTTACTCCGGGCCATTTTTTAATCGGGTCCGCTCTTACGGCCCCTCCTGAAGAGTCTACGCTCGATTGTGCTGAGAATCGATTAAATCGATGGCAGCTCATCCGTCATATGACCGAGCGACTTTGGTCTTTATGGTACATGGATTATGTCAATACTCTCCAGCAGCGTTCAAAGTGGCGCCGATCTCAGCCTGCGCTCAAAGCTGGGCAATTAGTTATTCTTAAAAATTCAGCGCTACCCCCATGTAAGTGGGAGCTCGGCCGTATTACGGAATGCTTCCCTGGATCAGACGGACTCGTTCGCGTCGTTTCTGTCAAAACCGCGTTGTCAGAATTCAAGCGTCCGATCTCTAAAGTATGCGTTCTACCTATCGACGTCGAGACCGCGCCGATGTCGAACTAAAATTTTGTCAACTACTTTGTTGCGTTGCGTTGTATTATTTAGTTTTAAGTCACCGTTATTCTTATTTGTAAAATTTATTGTACATAGGCCAGCGGGCCAGTTCTATTGCGTTATGTCTTGCGTTTGCGCGCCGCATGGCGGGCGGCATTTATTATACTTTCTGTTTTTTTTTTTTTTTGAAGTACCTCCTTTTCGAAATACCATTTCGAGGCGGGCGGTATGTTTCATCATCTGTGAAATTCTATTTTAATTCGCTAGCACTCCATCGGCGTTCACGATCCGTCCGTGTTCTTCGTTTCATGCTGTTATTTTAGTCAGTCGCCGCATACCGCTTATTGTTTACCTCGACAGGTTCAATACGTTAAAGTCGGATTAATCCGGTTTTCACTAGTTATCTCGCCACCTGTTTTGTTTTTCATACTCGATGTTTCCGACGATCAAGGGTCGATTCTGCCGAAACGCGGGCAGTTTCGCTCGAACTTCGACACTAGTCAGAAAGTAGTGCTCACGTTGTCACCGTTCGGTTCAAACGTCGTATACTCTCACTCGGCCGCGAACATTGGACCGTTCCGTCACTCATTGGATCCTCCGCGATCATTCTTTTTTTCAATTTTTTTCTCTTCTTTCTTTTTGTTACACGATCAGTTGCGGGGCAAGGTTTTGCGATCGCGTAACTTTTCGGCTCGCGTGCAAGATATCCGACGTTCGCGACAAGATCTCCGACGATCGGGCGGGAAACCAACCGCTCTCGAAGATTTCCGACGGGAAGGCCGAGCTCAGGAAGATTTCCGTTCGTTGCCAACGCCGACCTTGCTCTCGTGATTCCATACATCTGAATTGTATAGTTTCTGTATCATTTTTTTTGTAAATATATTTTTTTTTGTTCCTTCGTTAATTGTGACAATTATAAAATTCTCTTTTTTTTTGTATTTGTCAACGTCAAATCGAAGCACCGTGCCGAGCTCAGTGCTGAGCTGTTCTCTCACAAAAAAGAAAACGGAAGTGTGCCTTTTCGCCGAATCGTGCACAAAACCGAACCGCGAAAACTCAGAGCATTGTTCAATCCTCGATCAGAAGATCTTCTTTTGAAGCCGAAGTAGTGCTCAATCACAACGACGCACACCTCAGCTAGCACACGAGATAGTATCTGATATCTCGAAACGGAACGTAGCCGTCTGCATGCCGTTATCATTAACGTACGTCAAGAAAAGTCCCGAGACTGGGGCAAGTCAAAAGAAAACAAGGAGAAGTAAGAGGAAGACGAAGACCACGCTCACTCCGGAGCTAGTGTCTGACAGTCCTCCTTCGCCATTAGTCGAGGTAGCACAGACACCGAGGATTACATCAATAAAAGTCTTCCCGTCACAGCAGCCGCTGGCGGAAATATTAAGGCTACCGAGGACCAGAAAGCCCGTGCGGCACGCACACTTCCAACTTCTGGATTGGAGGCCACCACTGGCCAACTTCACGCCGCCTAGCCTAACACGTCCTCCCAGGATTTTCATGGTCCCCGGTGACGTACGCGTCTGGCGGTACACGAGTCCACGGTGGAACAAAGTAGCAAGAGCAGTCTCGCCGATCCCGCCAACTCCACCGTTGCGGATAGAGAGGGGGACCCAGGTCGGTTCCAGTACTACGGAGAGGGCTATCCAGCACGCCCCCGTGGTAACGGAGAGTGGTACGCAGTACGATCCTTGGGCTTCTACGTCATCCTCGGAAGTCGAAGTGGTTACGCTGCCTGGCGACGAGAAATGGGGACCTATCAAGGTCACACTGACCGCTCCCCACATTTCGTATAGAGAGCGCAGACTGTAAGACGCAGCGCGTCTCTCTCTTTTGTAGCACCAGTGGGTGCGATTTTAGATTATACCAAAATCAACTGTATATAAGAAGCTGTAAATATATTTGTACATACTACACACCAGAGTCATCATTTAACACGCCGTATTCTATTCACGAAAAGCAAACAAACCTAAACTGCTATTACTCTAGTTTTACATCATCTTTTAAACTTATGTTGCCGGCTCCTTTTGATATCTAGTATAGCCAGCCAATCTTGTACGTAATCTTTTTCATTTTCGTTGACTCTCTGAAATATTCCGTAATGTCGATCTGCCTTAGTCGTCACTCTAATGGGCGTATTAGTACGGGAACATTTTATAATTTTTTATCTTGATGTCTCTTAACTGTTTCGTTGCTTCTAGAATATTCCATGGCAAGAACACGTTTCTTATCATTTTTTGTCTGGAATAACAAAAATAAAACAAGCCACAGTAGTTATGTGCTTTCAGCTGTAAGAAAAATTCGTAAAGATAATTTTCTGATCGTTAAACGATCGTAGGCTCTGGTTTGTTCCATTTTATGACTTAGTTGAATCCCACCAATATGTCGTTTAACCTGTTTACCGCAGTACATCTGTTTCCTAATGTATGGATTATCACACAACCGGGGTTTCAGCTATTCTGAAGGAATTTTTTTCACGTAACGGAACGATCTCTGTTTTTTCGAGATTTGAGCAAGTTTGACATTTTTGTGTGAAAAAAGGGAATCTTTCTTAGATTTCTAACATCTTTTAATTGGTTATTGCTTTGCTTAACTACTCTCCCCATAAAAATAAGGGCTCTTGTTTTTGGGCAACAAGTTTTCAAATTTTCATTAAAAAGGTTAAAAGTGCAGTATACGTCGCGACGAAAAGTTTATTGCCGGTATTCAAACAAGTTATCATGGGGACGACGTCAAACGTAATAACATGAAAAACCGAAAGAGAATGAACAAGAACAAGGGAGAGCGAGTAGAAGCAAGAAATAGCGAAAGAGAACGAGAAAAAGAAAGAGGGCCGAGGAAAGAGTAATAAAGAGTGAAAGTGAGAAAGAATACGAGAATGTACAAAAAATTATTAAAATCTCGGCTCTCCGCGACACACGCGCTTTGTTGTCCGGTGTGACGCACACCACGTTAGCTCACGCACACTAGCCGTCGTCGACGCAGAACAAACGCTATTTCAGCCGATCAGCGTACAAGTGCTGTAGATATCGGAATCGGCATCGAAATAGCTGGAAGAGTAACTAATCGATTGGTTATCGATTGACGCTGCTGTGCGCCCGTAACGTGCTGCCGCCAGTGGGCAAAGCACATTTAAGCGCAATTCTCAACATTAGCAAATAAAATAACGGTGCTAGAACAAATTTCATGATTTGTGTATAAACGATAAAGCTTTTGTTAATTTTTTTTTACTAAACATGTAAAGAATTAAATTGCAAAAAATTAGTTGCAACGTTTTTAATTAAATGGCATTATTAATTAAAAAACGACAAATATTTTGTGAGTGACAAAAGTAGAATATGTTTATAACATATTTCCGAACCCACAATTATAATTGTATGATTAAACGAACTTACCTGTAAGTGAAGTTCTATCATAATTGTATGAGCGCCTCTTCTGAATAGATCATGTAGTGCCTTCTGTTCTGTACCGTTAAAACCACTGTTTTAAAGTAAAATTTTTTCGCCAGATGTCGGCGCTCCCGCTCATGCGGGCACGTGCTTGCATATTATCTCATTTTTTTTAAAGTATTGCCGTAAGCACAAGGGATCGGGAACAATTGGTCAGGGAGGGACTGATCTATTCGGAAGAGGCGCTCATATAATTATGATAGAACTTCACTTACAGGTAAGTTCGTTTAATCATACAATTGTATTTCGCGCCTCTTCCTCTAAATTATGTATAGATGTTTAAAGCTGTTACGGCAATCAGGAATATCTCAAGTGAGTAATTTCCAGGTAGTGTAGTTTGATTCCTTTAATTGTGAACTTATAGTTTATTCATTTATTTATCGTCTTTAACACCGAGTTACAAAATTCCTCTCTATCTTGAATAATTAAGCGGTTATAAAATCTTGCGAAAGTTTTAGAATCCTTAGACCAACCCGCTGTCTTAAGGATTAGGTTAATGTTCACCCCGCTCCGACTAACACATGACGTCGAGGCGTGGCGAGTACTGTTTGCAGTAAAACACTGTGTTAATACCCGCGAGAGTTAATATTTTTTTTACCCATCTACTGAGGGTCTGAGAAGAGACTGTACCATGAGGCTTCCTAAATGAAATAAACAGTTTCTAGTTATTTTGTCTTAACTCGCTGGTCCGTTGTAACTAACATTCCAATACCTTTGCTGGGCAAATTAGCACGTTTTTTGTGTAAAAAGGTATAATTAGAACTGGCTGGATACGTTCTACGCCTGACGTCTTAATTCTCTCTGAGATTCTGATCTCGAACTTTTCCTTGTAACATTTTATATTTTTAATATCTATGATAGAGAAAGTTTGTAAACAGTGGCCTGTCACTAACGCTAATAACGTGATTAATTTGAAAGATAGTTTTTCTAGAGACAGAGCGTTGTTAGCTCCCCAAGATGTTAACAATTTCAGTACGACGCCAGGTTCCCATGTCGTGTCGTATTTTGGAGTTGACGGACGAAGTCTCGCGGCTCCTCTTATGAATCTCTTCATTCGTTGATCGTGAGCTAGCTCCGGACCAACAAGGAAGGCGAAAGCTGAGCGTAGACTAGTAATGGTTCTATACGACGCACCTTTGTTAAATTCTTCTGATAGGAATAATAGAATTTCTGGTACCGAAAAATTAAGCATCTGAAAACCTTTAGATAAACAAAAGAACCACCACCGTTTAAAACAACTATCATATTGTTTGATTGACAAATCTCCTACTAAAATAATCATAATTTTTATCTCCTCTGACGGAACATGTCTTTTTTCGAACGCTATCCTGATAAGATTTCGGCTACCAGGGTAATCTTCTTCCACATTGGATGGGGTTCCCTGTCCAAGGAAGATAGTAGATTAACATGCGATTCAAAAATTATTGTTTCTGATTGTAGCAGGTTCATAAATACTGGAAACCACGGTTGAGCTGGCCAGTGAGGTATCACCACAATACCCCTGCATCTCTCTTACCCGACTTTTTCCAATATCCGTGGTATTAAAATAAAGGGCGGAAACGCATAAAAGAAATCTGAACTCCAGTCGAGTGTGAAGGCATCAATTGCTGATGCCCCTGGGTCTTTTTTCCATGATACGTATCTTTCGCACTTAGTATTTGTTCTAGAAGCGAATAGATCGACATCTAGTGTATCAAACTTATGTGCAATGTCTTCGAATGCTGGCTAAGCTAAAGCATACTCAGTCTTGGGTTCCAGACGGCGAGATTCTTTGTCCGCTTCGATATTTTTGCCTGAGCAAATATAAGAAGCAAAAACCCAATTATTTTTATCTTTACACCAGCTCCAGATTTCTTTCGCTACCTTGTGTAATTTAGGGTACCGAGTTCCTCCTTTTTTATTAATGTACGATAACGCCGTAGTATTATCTATCCTTAAAAAAATATTACTATTAACCACTTTGTCCGCGAAACATTTTAATCCAAATAAGGCTGCTTTCAGTTCTAACCTATTTTTGCTCCATTTCCTTTCTTGTTTATTCCAGTATCCATGAACCCGTTTTTCGTTATGAAACACCCCCCAGCCCGAAAGAGAGGCGTCTGTAAATATTTCCATATCTGGGTTTTTTAACATCAAAGAGTTGCTAGCTAAGTTAATATGTTTGTTCCACCATTTCAAATCTTTTGAAATTGCATCTGATAGTTTCATAGACGCGTCAAAATTATCATCGTTTCGTAAAAGCGCGAAAAATCTCTCTCTCTCCAGGCTTCTCATATAGACTCTATCATATTTTAACGTCGGGCAGCAAGATTCGAGAGATCCTACGAATTTCGCAAATTCACAGATGCTACATTTACGTACCTTTTTAAATTTATTAAAAAGATTTCGGATCTTTAGTTTTTCTCTTCGGGTAATTCTATGGTCATTTTAAATGAGTCATAAGTTAACCCTAAAAATTTTTGTTTGGTGGAAGGAATTAGTTGACTCTTTCCTCTGTTGGTAATAAAACTCAGACTTCAATGTAACTGATATGTAGCTTGTACATTATCTTCACAAGAAGCAAAAGTGTTGCCGAAAGTTAAAATGTCCAAATATATGCACGACATAAAACCTAATCTCCTTAACCGAGCTACTACCGGTTTTATTAGTTTCGTGAACACAAATGGTGCTGAACTAAACCCAAATGATAAGCAACAAAACTCGTATATTTTTTCTTCAAAATTAAATCTAACATATTTTCTTGAGGATTTCTTTAAGAGAACCAAGTAATATGCATCTTTTAAGTCAATTGTAGCTAAAAAACAATCCCAAAAAATTAGTTGTCGGACCATTTTCGCATCCTAGTTTAAAATGGCGAGTTATAACAAATTAATTTAATTTTTTCAGGTTTATTATAAACCTGTTAGAGCCATCCGGTTTTTTAATTATGAAAACATTTGAAATGAATTGATTCTCAACCGGAGACGATTGACAAATGGCTCCTTTCATTAAAAGCTGTGTTATTAAAGTTTTAATAGAATTTGTTTCCTGTGAAGACCAGTTAGGTTCTACCGGCGGGGCGGCTTGCCAAAGTGTTTTGATGAACGGAATTTCATATCCGTCCACCCAATTCAAAATCGTTTTGTCTTCAATAATCGAAGACCATTCGTTTATAAAGGAGCGGAGCCGTCCTCCTAAGGAACCTACAGGCTCTAGGCTCGTGATCGATAATTGCTCTGGTTGCAACGGTCCCGCGATGTCCTTTGTGGCGTGAATAACGAGCGTCGATGCGTTGTGAACTTCTGCCCGCTCGCCGTCGTCCTGGATCGCATGTTGGCTGGACGCCGGGGCGGGCGCTTGGCGTTTTTTGAGTTCCGATTCGAAGATTGTTGCGTTTTTGGTTCCAGAACTTTACTCGATGATTCTAAGGTCTTAACTTTTTTTATCTTTTCGTCTAGCTCCTTACCGAATAGCCATTCGTCTGTTATTGTAGACGTCAGTATGTCTCGTACTGACGAGTCCAAATTTTTCTTAATTAAGCTTCTACGAATAGTTGATTCGTTAAATTGTACGTCTGCGAGTAATCTCACTGCTCCACTTAAGCTCTCTAATAATCCGAATTTTTCAGTAATGTCGAGTTGTAGTACTTTGGTTATCACGTCGATAACCGCTGCCGAGGCCGCTGTAATACTCAGCTGTTTACACTGCTATGCGATTATCCCGTTTTGTTATCGCTTCTTGGAGGCGATTTGGAGGAGAGATTTTACCTCTAGATTTAGGTTCGGTGAATCTAGACCTGTGCAGTTACTGGGTATGGGGAATTTTTTTATTAATAACTTCTTTTCCTCTGTTGGTAGGCCTCTTTAAATGAACTCTGAAATTCGGATCGCCAAATCCTTATGGACTGCCGCCGCAAAACCTTTTTTTGGTTCTAACCGAGCACCCAGAATTTCGAGCACTTTTGCATCTAAAGTGCTTCCTTGAGTGGTATCTTCTTGTGCTTGTCTATCTGTTTGTTTAGATGAGCCTGGCTGAGCTGATGAATCTGTACTTAAAGGGGTTATTTCTTGTTGTAAAGGTGAATTTTGTTGATTAGATTTATTCATTCTTGTCGGAGACTCACTATGAGGAGAATCATATCTAGAATAGCTAACGCTGCTGCGTCTCTCCGTAAATTTCTCCCGAGAATGTCCCTTTCTTTCGCCTATATTAAAAGAAATAAATAATTTTATATACTATTAATGGCGTTGATTTATTGTTGGGTATACTGTATGTAATGCAGTACGGTGTTGTAGCAGATGAGGCCTGTAATCCTTTAACTATCGTCGTCGGTAGCAGATCGACACGAAAAAGGTTAAAGGGGCCATATAGCGGCTCTAGCGATATGCGTGAAAGCCTGCCATCCGAATTAGTTCAAATCAATCTTTTACCTAGCTATCGCTGTTGGTAGCTGACCAAGGCGAAAGGTAAAAAAAGAACCTTGTGCGAGGAAGGACAAAAAAGGGCATTCCGTGTCGCTCGTCAACTTACCTCGCGGAGATCGTCTTTCTGTTAATTTCCTTTCTAGTCTTTTGATCCTCTTAAGCAATCGATAGTCAATATTTTCCTTGTCCGAATGACGACGTTTTCCCATTGTATCTACTACACTACACAATTAATGATAATTTAATATTATTCTAACCTCAAATATGCACGTGGTAAAAACGGCACTAAGAAGAAGAATGAGATAATATACAAGCACGTGGCCGCATTGGCAGGGGCGCCGCCATCTGGCGAAAAAATTTTACTTTAAAACAGTAATTTCAACGGTACAGGACAGAAGGTACTACATGATCTAGAGAAAGAGGCGCGAAATATAATTTTTTTCTTTACTATTCTGGTGCGATCTAAGCTCGTTATAAGTATAAAATTACAATAGTTTAAGATGACATATTAAAAAGATCTAAAAAATAATACTGTAAATTAAATATGTTGAAAACATTTTTCAAAGATCTTTTAATAATATTTTAACGTTGTCTTTATTGTAATACCAACAAGTGCAAAACGATCTTTAGATATGTATGTTGATGGTTCTTTTTACTAATCAAGTGTATCTGAAATGTTATAACAAAGTGTTAAACGTAATATAACAAATCTTTTGAGAGTAGGTAGAATTTATGGAGACAAGTATAAAACAGCCTCCTCAATCATGGATTGAGCAATCAATTAGTTACAAAATAATAGCGGCTTTCCGCGTTACCACCGAAATCGGCGATGAATCGAATTGATTAGTAAGCAATTGAAATGCTAAGACTGTTCTATATTTTTAGTGTGGCAGTTGCTTCGATTGATGCGCTCTTATTCGCTTTATGATACACATTTATTTAATTTATATCTGAACTGTTAAGGTAAATAATACAAAACGACGAGACTTTCTTACTGGTATTCATAATTTCTACCTTCACATAAAAACTTGTTATATGGGATAAGACTCCCTGTAAAATTCAAAATATTTTTTTATTATAAAAATGTGTATATAATAAAATCCACAAATTTTTATAATTCTATAATTATAATTTTTTACAATTTTTACCACATTGAGGTAAAAAAAATCATAAAATTATTGATACATTGATGAGTGACTTGAAAGTCATATAAAACTGTAACGGATTATATTATACAGAGTGTCTCATTTTAATCTTCCCAGGTAAAAGTTTCAGACAGAAGCTATTTGGTTCAAAAAAAGACATAAAACGGTACCATTGGTTTGACCTTAAACAGTTATTTGTTGGTCATAAAAAGTCTTCTTAAATTTTTTTTAATAAAATACTCTATAAAGTATTACATATTTTTGTAACTTTATTGTCTTGTAACTTATCTTGTAACTATAAAACTTGTAACTTAACAATGTTTACAATTTATCAAGTCAGTGCTAGATGTAATGCTTGCTGCAAGAGAGCAACATTTTAAGCAATATCTACATTAAATACAATAGATGATAATATAAATAAAATGAAAATAAATAAGTAAAAAAAATGAGAAACTGTTTTGCTTTTTTTCTGCAATTTCCTCCAAAACAAAGCAAAAACATGCAAATCTCTACAAGACTTTTTGTTTTAGTTTTTCGGTCCTCCACACACTTCTGAAGTTTTGTCATAAAAATTCAGGACACTCTGTAAATATAAACGGATATTAAATCCTATAAATAACTAATATGTTTTTATTTACTAAAATTATAATACATTGCATGAATATTTTTATTTATGTTTAGGTAGTAATAGATTCGAAATAATGGAAGGAAATAACGCTGTTGTTACTGGAATAGTACGAATTCCAAACAATATTAAAAATGAAAAAATATCTATAAATCTTTCAAAATATATCGATGACGATGAAAAAATGAGTACTAAAGACATTTATAAAGAACTAAGGCTTCGTGGTTATCAATATAAAGGATTATTTTGTGGATTAAAAAGTATATCAGTTACAGGAACAAATGGTCAAATCGCCTGGACGTCTAACTGGGTGGCATTTATGGATAATATGTTACAAATGATGATTTTAAGACAAAACTCGCGAAGTCTTCTTGTGCCAACAAAAATTCGCAAACTGACAATTGACCCAAATTATCATTTACATTTAATTCAAAACTGCCCAATTGAAGAAAAACGTAAGTAACATAAGTGATACAATTATCAATCATCTGACTTAAATCAATTTTATTTGTGTTGCAGAATTATCTGTACAGTATTACAAATCTGTAGATGTTGTAATATCTGGAGGAATAGAAATTTGTGGTATTACGGCTACACCTATATTACGAAGACAGAAAATGGTTAATAAAGTTCTTGAAGATCACAAATTTGTTGCTTATCGCGATTTAAAAACTATGTCGTTGCAAGATGCAATAAGAATGTCGGTACATATTGCTGTTGAATGTTGGAATATGATAAACATTAAAATTATTGAGTTTATTGATGATTGCGATAAAGTGACACAAGAAGATTTAAATTCTCCAATTATTAATGAAGTTTTAAATGATTTACCTCAGATACGACATAATATCAGACTTGTTATTCCTCATGAAAAGTTTTCAGATATTTCTTTACCAGACAATATTTCTACAACGGAAATCATTAAGTTGTCCAAAGATGAAAATTGTTTAATTGTTATAGGTTTTAACATTTTATCAAAAAATAATAAGAAATTGTATCAACGTTTACTATCTTTGATAATGCCACAAGGATTCCTATTAACTTTAGAGAAATTTGATGTGACTTACGATTATTCATGTTTGAAAACATATGAGTTGGATATTATAGTTGAAAAACAAATAAATGACAAAATACTTTTATTATTAAGAAAAACACAAAAAGTTGAAAAAATTCAATACCAGATTGTGCATGTAAATAATTATAACTTTTTATGGGTTAATGAATTGAAAGCAGTTATAAATGATCAAAAGAAGATTAACGCAAATGTGAAGATAATACTTGTTGCAGAAGATTTTGAATGCGGCCTATTAGGTCTTATAAATTGTTTGCGAAAAGAATCAGGAGGCGAAATGATTAAAAGTATATTTATTCAAGATATGAAAGCACCAAAATTTTCTTTACAAGAATCGTTATACATGAAACAGCTAAAATTGGATCTGCCTATCAATATTCTACGTTCCAATCGTATTTGGGGATCTTATAGACATTTCCCATTACCATCGTTAGAACCGAAACTCGTACAAAATGCTTCCGTTAAGCAGATGGTGCGTTAAAAAGTACATATTTATTGTGCAATAAATTGTTTTTTAAGTATTTATTACATTTGTATGTGTTTACATTAGATAACAGGAGATTTGAGTAGTTTTTGTTGGGTACAGAACCAAATATTTTCTAATAACAAATGTGAGAATCTTATAAATGTTATATATGCACCTCTTAACTTCAGAGATATTATGTTGGCTACTAACAAAATCAATATCGAATCTATTGAAACAACTAAATACAAAAATAGTAATTCTATTAATGCCATTGGTTTGGAGTTTGTAGGTTATGATATGCATAGACAAAGAATAATGGGAATGACATCTACTCAAGGGTAAGATAATAAAAGTTTCTATTATTGTTTTTATAATAATAAAATTATTTAGTATAATTAATCTTTAATTTGATAATTAATATAATATTAATTTTATTAAATTAAATTTAGATTTAGGTAAAAATATTTCAAAATAAAACAAAAATGTTATAAAATTGCTATATTTTAACATTACAAACATATTTTAACTTATATGTATAAAGGTGTTTTATTACCTTTGCGGGGTACACCCGGACCTCCGTCCGGTTACAAAATTTAATATACAAACTATACACTACTACATAACTACAAATAAAATATCAAAGCTCAACATTACTACTACTACAGGAACAGGAACTTTTTCAGCTTTTTTTTACTTATTTTTATATTATACAATTTACTTATTTTTATACTGTTACGCCGCCCCTCGGTTTTCTCTGACTTCCCGCAGCGTCCGCGAGCTTCAGCCACACTCTCTTCCACACTCACACCCGCGGAACACTTCCACATGAAATGAAACAAGACTTGTTTAGAAAAGCAAACTAAAAAACTTTATTACAATGAGGTTAAAGCGCGTCCGTCCTTGTTAAAATCACAAGGGAGACTGACAACTAACTATTTACATGAAAAGAGCTGTCTGTTCCCTAGCGACGGAAAACAGACTGACGTGCTCTCGATAACCCGGACCATCTTCAGACACCGTTTTCAGGCGCGTCCGCCTTCACGATAATCCCGCGTGCCAAAACTCGGAAAGGGGCGTAACAATACAATACAATTTTAATTTAACTTATCGCATGCGAGAGAGAAAAAGCTTTAATCATTCTTTCACATTCAATCCATTCCTTGGACTTCCTTTCATTCACCCTTAGACCTCCGCTTTCGACGCTTTTTCACATTCCATTTCTTTATCAAATCTTCCTTTTATACTTTCACACATTCTCGCTCTTTCCCTTACTTTTTCTAACTTATTAATCCAACTTTCACCCTTCCTATCTTTATTCAATATTTCCTCTACTACTTCCTCCCAACCCCTTTCATCCCCCCAGTTCACACATCTTGTCCAAATATGCTCTTAAGTTTTTTCTTCCCCCTCACAAATCCTACATTTTGTTTTCCTCCTTTTCTTAGTATAAATTTCCTCTCATGTCATCCTGTAATCTAAATCAAGCTATTTTCTGCCATCTCTCTTCCTTCCATTTCTTTTTTAAATAATTTGGTACTCCTTTCCCTTTTATTCTTTCATATAGCCTATTGTTACGCCCGGTATGCGGAGTGGCGTGAAGCTGTCAGCTCGCTTTGGGATTTTAGTTTCCCGTTGCCAGGGGAACAAAAATTGTTTAATTGTCATAATATGACAGTCTTGTCCGTGACTTAAGACGGTGAGGACGTCATTATTCTGTAACCTTGTTTATTAAATTTCTTCGCTTCTTCTATAATCTCGAGTGGTTTATTCGCGGTGCGCGAGTGCCGCGAGTACAAGTGAGTTAAGCGAGCGTGAGCGGAGCGTTTTTCCAGAGACGTCCGCTAATCCCGTTCCCGGTGTAACACTATTAAACTTTGCCTCCCCAATTTTCCTCCATCTATTCTCTTTTTGCAAAATCTTCTCTTTTTCTAACATCTCTTCTTCCTTCACTTCTCCTTTCTCTTTTTTCTCTTTTAATTCCTCCACTTTTCATCCCAATCCTGTGAAATACTCCTTCCTTTTTTTTCCCATTTTCTTTCTATCTTCCCTATCTTAGTTCTTTCCTTCATTTCTTCCCAACACCATCTAACCAAGGCACCCCCTTTACCGTACTCCAATCTTTTCTCGTAACTTTACGCCCTTCTTCCCGTCTTGCCTTTAAATTTTATTTCTGCACTTCTTTTCTTACCATGTAACCCGGCACATATCTCTTTACTCCTAATACCCATCTCAAAAATCTTTTTTGTAACATTTCTATTTCCTCCCTCTTTTTCCATCCCCATATTTCCACTCCAAAACTTGCAACTGACCACACAAATCTATTAAATAGCTACATTCTTTTTGATCAATCTTTTCCAAATTTTCTTTTGCTTATACTCCACACTCGCCCAATAACTGCTGCTGTTCTTTTACATCTATCTCTCACGTGTTTCTTCTGTTCTCCTTTCGCTGCCACTATATATCTTAGATACTTAAAACTTCTTACTTCTTTTACTTCTTTTTCTTTCCATTTCCAATTCATTTTTTTCGTCTCTCCTCTTTTTTCCAACATCTCATTATTTTGGTTTTTTCTACATTCACTTCCAATCCTTATTCTTCTATATACTTTTCTGAACTCTTTAGCATTCCCATTATTCTCATCTCGCTTTCCGCTACCAATGCTATATTGTCTGCGTCTGCCAATAAATAAAATTTTTTACTCTTTATTCTTACTCCCCCAACCTTTCTTTTTTAGTTTTTTGTCTAAATCCGCAATCAGTAACGTGAACAGGCTCGAGCTCGATGGACAACCTTGTCTCACTCCTTTTGCAGTCCAAAATCTTTCCCCCTCTTTGTAATACTCGTACTTTGCTTGGCCTGGGAGCCGTTCAGTAGAACTCAGGGTGCAAAGAATCCGTGTACTGGTTCATGCGTATTAACAAATAAAGCTTTATTTACACTATTTACAGAAGAAGAAGAAAAAAGCCAGAGGTAGCATGCGTTCGTACAAGCGGAACGGAGTGCGATGTTATCCATAGCGTGCTCTTCTGTACTCGACACGGTGGGGGAATCGGGAATACGTCGGTAGTCGCGATCGGAACCGCGTCGGTAGGGCGCTACGTCGATAAGAACGGCCGCCCGTGAATCGAGGGTCGATTGAACGTTTTATGTGAATATGATAATGGTGACGGTCGTATGTGGTTACGATCGCGGGGGTTGCATACAATGCGCCTGAGAATAAGGAAGCAACCATGTCTGTCGTACGTGAGTCGGTGTCGCGGGGCCGCACGCAATACGTTAGGGAACGGGAGCGACCGCAACGTCGGTCGTGAGCGGGTCGGTGACGCCGGGTTACAAATAATAAACTAGGGAATGGGAGCGCAAGTAGCGTTGGTCGCCAGCGGGTTGGTGACGCAAGATTACATACAATAAGCTAGGGGACGGGAACGCAAGCAACGTTGGTTGTAAGCGGATCGGTGTCACAGGGCCCCATGCAACACGTTAGCGAACGAGCATGCAAGCAGCGTTGGTTGTGAGCGAGTTAGCGTCGCAGGGTTAGATACAATAAGCTAGGGAACGGGAACGCAATCAGTGTCGGTCGCAAGCGGGTTGGCGTCGCCGAATTACATACAATGAGCCGGAGTACGGAAACGCAAGCAGGCGTTGGTCGTAAGCGTGTCGGTGTCACAGAGCCGCATGTAGTATATGAGTGAACGGGGACGCCAATAGCGTCGGTCGCAAGTGGGTCGGTGTCGCAGAGAACACACGCAATTTGTAAGGGAGCGGGAACGCAAACAGAATATCGCGGTACGCGATGGTGGCCTGGGTCTGACGCCAGCGGTGTAGGGGTTCGCGGATCCGCTGGAGGATTCTGTACGAACGGACGCGATAACCTCCGGAGGGGGTGAGAGATGGTCCGAGATACCCTTGAGACCGGTGGTTTATCGTTAGGAAGTCGACCGGGTCCCCCAAATCGACGGCCAGTGCTCCGGGTTACCCCCGAGATCGCAACCGGGAATCCCCCGAGTCGCTGCACTGCGGATCGTCCGGGTTAATCCCCCGAGACGGAATCGGACTAGGAGTCTCTCTGTTGCGGCCGAGTGGTCGCGGCGAGAGCCGGATCGGAACAAGGTTCTGGTCCGTCCGTTGTCGCAGCTTTTATACCCGTTGGTCGGAGGTAGGGGTATCCCTATCTCCACGGTCTTCGGTGTCGGTCGGCCGTGATCGTGCGCCTTCGGCACGGCTCTATGTTTGCAGGCGTACGCCTGTAGTGGCGGGACAGAGGGATCTCGCCACATCTTTTTTTCCTATTCTAACTTTGCTGACCGTTCCTAATGTTTCTTCACATTTTACCACTAAACTCTCCTTTACTCTTTTTTCCCTCATTGCTTTTACTAACTTATTCCTACCCACCGAGTCGAAAGCTGCTTTCATATCTATAAATACTATTACCATCTTACCTCCTTTCTTCGCTATTTTCTTATTTCTCAAAAAGTTTGACACATATATCTGATCAATTGTTCCTATATCCTTTCTAAAACCTGCTTGTATAGTGCGGCGCGAAAACTTGCGAGGAAATCCCGACCTCCGTATTCTTGACAGCCGACTATATCGGCACCGACTCGACTTCAAAAAAACACTGTTTGACGCACAATGGAAGAAGTGCGTCCCCGCGGAAAACCGTCTGACCCTGCTGTAAAAATATCGACAAGTCCACCGCAGAGCACTTCGGGGAAGCAAAAATTATCGCGTGAATCGCACAGCACTATTATTGGCCCGGAATGTTTCGCGAAATCTCCAAATACGTATGCAATTGTCCGACCTGCTTTGCGTATAAAGTCGAGCAAAATAAACCGACCGGGACACTGCATAGCCATCAATTAATTGAGACAACAGATCGCGATTGACTTAGTCGGACCGTAGCCGCGATTCAAAAAGGGGCACGCGTAGCTACTTAATATGCAGAATCGATTTTCCAAATGGGTGGAAATGCGCGCTCTCCAAAAAGCTACCGCGGACGAAGTAAAAAGACATCTAAGGGAGACGATTATTTTGCGGCACTACTGCTCGGAAGAAATTCTGTTCGACAACAGCACGCAATTTAAAGTCGATCGTTTCACTGAGATGCTCCGGGAACTCGGCATCCAACATCGTTTTACACCCATCTATGTGCACACTTGTAGAACGCGCCAATCATACAATTAAAACGACGATTGTGCAATACGTAAAACAGAAACATCGGACGTGGGATAAACATCTGTTGAAACTTCAGTTTGCGTTTAACGTGGCAACGAGCGAGGCAACCAGGTATACGTCCGCAGCCTGACACACGGACGCGAACTTTGTCGCTTGGAGGAATCGCGCGAACGGCGTGTGCGACCGCCCGACCGAAAACATAAGCTCGAAGAAGCCTTCGAGCTAGTTTGTATTAATCTCGCCCGAGCATTTCAACCCCAAGAAAAATATTACAACTTGCGACAGCGCAAGTGGCGACCGACAATAGGCGATATTGTATGGAAACGCCACCGACCGTTATCAAACAAAACGGCGGCGTTTAACGCAAGGCTTGCGTTAAAATTCATCGATCCGTTGAAAGTACGTCGCGTAATTTCGCTGGTAATTGTCGATCTACAAAACCAACGCAGGAAATGGTACCGACACGGACACGTAAGGACCTAAAGCACGGCCCTGACGATGCAGCAATCGGGGATGATCGCCAGGAAGTCAATATCGAGGAAACATCACAAACGATAACAATGGAACAAGACATTCTGAAAGAGATTGACGCGCTGCTCTGCGCGGACTACGACCCAACGGCACCGAACATCGCCGACCAGTGAGTCCGATGATATCGAGGCTCATCAGAGAAACCACCTAAAGGACCATCGGTCGAGCCAACAACTGCTCCGACCAGTCAACGATTAATGGTGCCACGCATCGGTACCCTGGTGCAGCGCTCCGATGCCATGAACGCACAGAAGCAAGCATGACTTATGGAGACATTGCCACCGCCTCCACCAGCCAAACGCCGGACCGATACCACGCCGCCGGAAAAACCTACGCTGGAGCCACTAAGGGTGATGGGACTGATGCTGCCTCCATATTTGTGGAGGTAGAACTCGGGCTGATCTTCGACATACTGCATTTCGCGGTACATGTCGCCCAGCAATACAAGCCAAAGCTCGGACACCGTCGCTTTCATCTACGATTCGACGCAGCTGGATGACTCCGTTCCTGCAAGAAGAAGACGCAGCGGCCGTAGGTGCCTTATACAAGAACATTTTAACTTTCCGGTAAACCCTTTTCTTTACCTTTTTTCTTAATCTTTCCGCAAGAACCGCCGCGTAACCTTGTATGGCGTCTGCGTTAGGGTTACTTCCCTATAATTCTCTGCTTTTTCTCCATTTCTTGTTTTTACTATCAGTATCACTATCCTCTTTCTCCACTCCCAGGGTACTCCTTCTCCTCTCCATACTTTCTTACATAGCTCCCACAACCAATTCTTTATCTCTTCCTTTCCCCACTTTCAAACCTCATTTTCTATCCCATCACTCCCTGGAGCCTTTCCTCCTTTTATTTTTCTCATTACCCTATCTACTTCCTCTGTTTCAATCTTTTTTTCATCCTCTCACTCTCTCTTGATCTCTTCTTGCCTTATTACCTATCTCCATTTTACTTCTCCCAGTAATTTCTTAAAATGCCTATCCCATTCCTTTATTTCAATACTTTCATTAATTTCTTCCCTTTTTTTCTTCCTCTATTAACTATTTTCCATACATCTCTTTCCATCCTCACTCTTTCAATTTCTATTTTTATCTTATCCGTTCTTCTTTCTTTTTTCTTTCACACAGCTCTTTATATTCTTTTTTAACATTTCTGTATTTCTTTACTTCCCCTCCTTTTTCCCTCCACTCTTTTAATTCCTTCTTTACTTTCTGTTTAATCGTTTGTGAGTTCTTATTAATTCGCTAGAACTCCATCGGCGTTCACGATCCGTCCGTGTTTTCGTTCCACGCGCTATTATTAGTCGGTCGCCGCATACCGCTTATTGTTTACCGCGACAGGTGAAATATATTAACGTCGGATTATTTCGCTTTTCATACGCTATCTTGCCACCTGTTTTGTTTTCCTTTTCGCTGTTCCAACGATCAAGGGCTCGGTTCTGCCGAAACGCGACCTGTTTTCTCTCAAACTAACTCACTCGTCAGTCGGCAGTGTTCACGTTATCACCGTCGTGTATCAATCTCTCTCGGCCGCGATCGTTGGATCATCCGCGATCTTTCTGTTCATTTTTTTTATTTCTTTATACTGGAAATCGCAGGGCAAGGTTCGCGATCGCGTCAATCTCCGGCTCGCGCGCAAGATTTCTGACGCTCGCGTACAAGATCTCCGACGATCGGGCGGGAAACCTACCGCTCCAGAAGATCTCCGACGGGAAAGCCGGGTAAATCAAGATTTCCGATCGTCTCCCATCCTGCTCTCACGATTCCATATTCAACTTGTAATATCTGTATGAATTTTTTTTTGTAAATATATTTCTTTTTTTTTGTTGAATTCCTTTTTTGAATTGAGACAATTGTTCAGTCTTTACTTTCTCTCGCGTTGTCGACGTAGAGCGAAGCACTGTGCCGAGCTCAGTTGCTGAGCTGTTCTCACAAATAAAAAAGGGGAGTGTGCCTTTTCGCCGAATCGCGCACACTTTCCTTTTACTTTTTCTACATTTTTTATCCCATCATCCTTCCTTTGCTTTTGCCCCTTTTCTATTCTCTTCTTTCTTCGTTTCTTTGTTCACTTTTTTCTTCGCCTCGTCAACCTTTTCTCTCGTCTTTATTCAATCTGTCTCCCGCCCCTTTCTCATTAACTTCTTTCTTTCCAAATTTTTTCTTAATTCTTCTTTTTATCCTCCGTCTGTCTTAATATATTCTTCTTACTTTTACTCTTTCTCTTTCAGTTCCCATTTTTTTTCTTTCCTTTTTCTACAAATGCAATTATCGGGTGATGATCCGAATCTATTTCTTCTCCCACTACTAATCTTACCAATCTCTTTCTTGTTTCCTCATTTTCTATCACATAATCTATTACTAAATTACCTCTACTTCCAGTGTACGTCCGTTCCCCCTCTTCATCCCCTCTTATATTTCCATTAAAAATTTCCCATCCTACTTCTCCTATCACTCTACATAACTTTCTTCTTTCCCCATTTACCTTCTCATCCTTTGACTTTTTATTTCTTTTTCCTTTTTTTACTACTCCCTCCCTTATACCTCTTCCCTCTTTACCTGTTCTAACATTAAAATCCCCTAACATATTTTTTTTTTTCTTTTTTCTATCCTCCATCCAAGTTTTTATTTTTTCTGATATGCTATCTAAATTTTCATTCATACTAGGGTAAGCGCACCTATTTCGGAACACTTTTTTAAAAAATGACTGTATCTTTTAAACAAAGTTTTTTATAATAAATTTAATTTGTGCTTTTAAAAGTGTTATCTTTTGTCTGTTAACTAAGCAAAAGTTAGTTTCTGAAAGAAGCGTTATTTTAAAAGGACAGGCAATGAATCAAAACACAAAATTTGTTCCGAATTAGGTTTATGTGCACCTAATTCGGAACAATCAAATTCTGACTTGTGGTTTGGATATGTTATATTACAACACATAATAAATATTGTGGTAAATAATATGTTTTATATTATTCAAAACTGTAAAGAAAATAGAAAATGTTTTGAATTAGGTTCATGCACCTATTTCGGAACAAAACTTACCGCGTAGAATTAAATAGTATAATGATAAAATTTATTTATAATAAACATAAATATTTATTAATAACACTTATTAACACATCTTATAAAGATAATTTAGAATAAATATTATTTATTTAACATTAACTTTAACAATACAACAAACTATAACAAGTACAACAAAATTAAATTTTTAATTGATTAAAACATAAATAAGGTACTTTTAAAGCACCTACGCTGGATTGTCTGCAATTTTTCTTCTCTTTGTCGGTTTTTTTGTGTTTCCTTTCTTCCTGATTCTCTTTTAACTGTTTTTTTTCTTTTTTTATATTTTTTGCAGCTTCTTGCTTTTTTTTTCTCTTTTTCTATTAGTTTCCTTTTTTTAGTCTCTTCCTTTTCTTTCAATAATTTTTCTTTTGCTTTGTTTTTAGCTTTAATTTCTGCCAAAAATTCCCGTGCAGTTAAAACTCTTGTCGTGGTAGTAGTTTTTCTAGTTTTCTCAACCGTTGCAGTGGTTTCTTGGACAAACAATTTTTGTATGGCCTCTACTACAGATACAGATTTTTCAGATGTAACTTTATTTTGACCTTGGTGATTAAAATTCTCTGTAGTTAGATTTTTTTGCTGCTGCTCCTTTGGTTTCTTATTATCAAGTTGAACAGCATTAGGGTTGAAAGGCCAAATGCCAGTACATCGGAAACCAGCAACTATAGTATCTGGCGTAATTGCTTTACTCCAAGCTGGAGTAAGAATTTTACAAATGTCGTTTCTTCCTAAATTATTTTTTTTATTTTTGTGAATAAGTTTATCAGCCTCTTTAGAACAAGCTTTCTTTAATGGTCCATATACACTTCGATCCAGTGGTTGAAAAAGATGTGTAGTGTGAGGTCGAAAACAAAGCAAAGTAATATCATGTTGAGCAGCTAATTCTAAAATATTTAAATTGAGATGAGATCCATGACCATCCATAAGTAAAAGTACGGGTCTTTTTGGCGAAATATCATTTATAAAACGTCTAAACCACATTTCAAATAATTTAGAATCAATAAAACTACTTTTAAAATAAGCAAATAAAGTGCCATCCAAAGAGAATCTTTCATTTGATCCTCATTTAAAAATTTTCCTCGAAAAATAATCATAGGTAAAAGTATAATGGTGCCAGTAGCATTCACCGTAACTAAAACTGTAACATTTTGGCCTCTTTCACCTCCTTTTTTTGCTCGAACGTTGCGAGTGCCAGAAGAACAAATGACCCTATTACTTTTCAGCACCGTACAAATACCAGTTTTGTCTAAATTAAATATTGTTATGCCATCCAACCCTTTCGGAATGAGATCATCCTGTACTTTTTTTAATGTTAAAAAAATTCTTCTTTCACCGATTCACTCATTATAGACAATCTTGCAGCAAAAAAATTCTGTGGTTGTCGTAAACATAAATTGTTTCTTTTTTAAATTTTAAAAACCAATTTTCGGATGGTAATCCGCTTTTAAAAGGTGCTAGGTTTGCCTGGTTACATACTTTTGCTGCAAAGCTTTTAACATCTGTTTTACTTAAACTATAGCCCAGATTGACCAAAGTATCACAGGCTTCTTTGATTTTTCTTCGTATTTTTGTAATTTAATTTTAGGTCCTCTCTTACATCCTTCATTAATGCCTAATACATGATTCCGGATCGTTTGAAACGGAACACTGTACATACATTTGTTGTGCAGCTCTCAGAGACATTCCTGCATCTCGTTCAGCACTGACAGCATGTGCGAGATCTTCTTGAGAATAAGCCATGATTATTCAATCTAAAAAAAATATATGCACATACAAAAATAGAATAAAGTCTTAAAATAAGCATACATTTCGAATTATTTACAATTATTTTTAAGAAATACATCAAATTTACATTAGTATTTAAAAAAACTGACAAATTCTGTTTAAAATAAATATCGTAACTGTTTAAATCAATATAAAAGCACGAAATACTAAATTATTTCATTTTATGTTAAATAAAAATTCGGCTTGCTTAGTCAATTTAAAGGTTAAATTTGTCAATTTTCAAGTATACCCGCATTTTTTAATACCAGCCTCAATGTGTTTAATTAAACAATAATTATCTTTCTTAAACCTTTATTTATTGTTTCAATTAAAAACATAAGGCAAATTAAAGAATAATGTAACAAAAATATAACATTATTAAACTTACCGTAATTCATGCCGTTCAAACATCAACTGTCATGATACACAAACAAAAATTCACGATATTTTTGGTTTTCTTCTTTATACACTGTCTTTTTTTTTAATAACGTTATTTATAATTTTCTTTATTAATAACATCAATATTTGACATATTACGTGACGGATAATATAAAAAAATAGAAATGTTTCGAAATAGGTGCTGTTTCGAAATAGGTGCGTCACCCTATATACCCCCGCTATATTCCACAATTTCCCTTTTAAATAAACTCTTAGCACTACTAATCCTTCCTCTTTATTGATTATTACCTCTTTTTCCCCCTCCAATTTACTCTTCCATCCCACCAAAATACCCCCCATTGCTCTTTACTTCTTATTTCTTTTCACCGTTTTTTGACATTCCCATTTAAATCTTTTTGGCAATTTTTCTCTTATACTTTCCCGTCCTTTCTCTTGTAACTACAATTAGGATAGTTCGCTTGTCCGTGGATAGTGTATGGCGTTGTAAATGATGACTCGGTGTACTACTGTGGGCAAAAAGTACCGGTAATTTGTTTATAAATCAAAAAATATTTATTTATTGATCTAAATTCATATAATTTCCCTCAAAATAATCCCCCCCGGATGCAATACATATATGCCAACGTTTTTTCCAATTTTTGAAACATGTTGCATAGTCCTCTTTCGGTACAGCCTTCAGTTTTTTCTTCGTTGCGGTTTATATCTCTTCTATCGATTCAAAACGGTGTCCACGGAGCGGTCTCTTGAGTTTAGCGAACAACCAGAAGTCACATGGTGCCATGTCAGGTAAATACGGTGCTTGCGGAACGATATGAGTTGAGTTTGTGGCGAAAAAATCACGAATTACGAGTGCAGTATGAGATGGTGCATTATCTGGCCTTTTTTGACGCACAGCATTACGCAAACCACGCATAACACTCAAATAGTATTCTTTGTTGACAGTTTGGCCGGTTGGAAGGAATTCATAATGCACCACACCACGAATATCAAAGAAAACTGTCAGCATGACTTTGATTTTTGACTTGCTTTGACGTGGAATTTTCGGTCTCGGCTCGCCTTTGACACGATATTCACCGGAATGATCGGCTGTTTCCGAATCGTAAGCGTAAATCCAAGTCTCATCTCCAGTTATGATGCAATCCATTTTGTCTTAATAGTCCGAAAGCATTGTTTCACTCACATCAACGCGGCGCCCTTTTTCCATGAAATTGAGCATTTTTGGTACCAATCGAGATTTCACTTTTCTGAGGCCCAAATGGTCACTCAAAATGCTTTTCACTGATCCTTCGGATATTCCAACAAGTTCACAAAGATCTCGGACTGTCAATCGACGATTTTGGAGCACCAATTTCTTAATTTCGTTGACGTGCAGCTCATCAGTTGATGTTGATGGCCGTCCTGACCGTACCTCGTCTTCAACGCTTTCTCGACCCTCTTTGAACATTTTGTATTACTCATAAACTCTTGTTTTCAATAGAGCTTGCACACCGAAGGCCTTCTGCAACATTTCCAACGTTTTGGTAGCAGAAATTTCATTCCAAACACAAAATTTAATGGAACTACGCTGTTGAATAATTTCAGACATTGTAAAAAACGAAAAATTCACTTTTAACTGTTTACAAAAGCACGCGTATCTCAAACAGTAATGAATATTTTGAAGTAATGTTTGGCACAGATTTCAATTACAGTAGTGCCAACTTAAAAATAAAAACATTTGTCCCAATCGAAGTCACCATAAAATTTAAATTTAAATTTTTCGGTACTTTTTGCCCACAGTAGTATGACAGTGTACAAGTATATTTACAGGTTTCTTAAGTTTACACGTATGTACAGTTATTTTAAGTGTGTTTTAAATTGCACCCACTGGTGCCTTTTGTTTTCAAAAATGCGAGACGCGTAGCGTTTTATAGTTTACGCTCTCGGTACAAGATGTGTGGGGTGGTCAGAGTAACTTTGATCGGATCCCACTTTTCATCGCCCGGTAAAACTGCGACTTCAACTTCTGACGATGATGTGGTAGCCCACGGGTCGTATTAGGTACCACTATCAGTCACCACGGGGGCGTGCTGCCCTCTCCGTGGTGCTAATCCCGGCCTGTACTTCGCGCTCTATCTTTGCCGGTGGAGTGGGCGGAATCGGCGACACGGCTCTTGCTACCGTGTTCCACCGCGTGCTCGTGTACCGCCAGACACGAGTATCACCGGGAGCCAAGAAGATCCGTGGAGGTTGCGTTAGGCTTGGTGGCGTGAAGTTCGCCAGTTGTGGCCTCCAGTCCAAGAGTTGAAAATGTGTGTGCCGTACGGGCCTTTTGATCCCCGGTGGCCTTAATATTCTCACTAGCGGCTGCTGTGGTGGGAAGACTTCTATCGATGTAACCCTTAATGTCTTCGCCGCTTTGATCGGTGGAAACGGAAGAATGTCGGGCACGAGCTCTGGAGTGATTGCGGTCTTCGGCTTCCTTTTGCTCTTTCTCGTTTTCTTTCTACTTGCCCCGATCTTGGGGCTCTTCTCGGTACTCGTTAAAGGCAGCAGCATGTAGACGGCTACGATACGTTTCGAGATACCAACTACTATCTCGTATGTCAGCGTAGGTGTGCGTCGTTATGAGCGAGCAGTACTTCTGCTTATCAAAAGCGATCTCCGGATCTAGGATCAGACGATGATCGGAGCTTCCGCGGCTCAGCTTATATATCCATCTTTGCTGCGTTTGACTCTCGAGCGAGCTTTTCATCTGACGCGTCGCCTAGCGGCTGCGGTCACTACCAGTCGGACCCGGAGCTTTTTTTACCGACGAGTTTCCGTGCACGCTGGCTAATGCGCAGCCTGTCAGGTTGCCTATTTTGTGGCGTGTCGAGTGCTGCCGTCTTGAATAGCAGCTCGACCGCCACACTACGTTTCCAACAAAAACATTACATCCCACTCTTTAATTCTCCTCCAAAAATCATCATCTTTATTCATTACTTCCGCTACATTCTAAAATCCTATTTTAAACACTTTTTTCTCATTTTTAATCGTATTTCTCTTATTCTTAATAATTATCTTACTAGCTTTTTTTATTTCTGTATTTCTCTCTTTACATTCTGCTATTTCTCTATCTTCCTTTCCTCCCCCGCTTACATCTAAAAAACCTCTTTCTGATTCTTTCTCTTTACCTATCTTTCTATTCTTTCTCCTTCTTTTCCTTCTTTTCTCCCTTTCCATTCCATTAATTCTTTCTTTAAGTTATCTCAAATCGACATTGTGTTTTCTACCCACATTTTCATATATCTTATTTTTATTTTTTTCTTTCTTTTTTCAACTTTTCAGCTTCAAACTTTATCTTCCAATCTACTTTTTTTTGATAAACCGTTAAATTGTCACTTATCTATTCTTTTCTATCTTTTAGTTTCCCCTTTTTCTTCATAACTACTAATTTCTCCTTAAAATTTTCAAATCTAACGCACACCATTCCTTAACCTCCTTTATTTATTCCCCCTATCTTCCTCATCTCTTCTACTTTTACTTTCATTGCCATTTCTTTTACTAACTCTTCCACCTGTCCCTTCAAAGCATCTTGTCCTTCTTCTCTTATTTTCATTCCTTTTATAATTACATTACTTTTTCTCATCTCTTTTCTCTCCTTTTCTTTTTCTATTTCCAACAATCTTACTCTTTTCTCTAATCCTATAGCTTCCCCTATTTTCTTTTTCTCCACTTGTCTATCTTTTTCTATATTCTTATTCACGCTAGTTTCTTCCCTATCACTTTTTTAACCCCTTTTTCTTTTTTTTCCTAAACTCTCTTTTCCAATCTCTCTATTTTCCTTATTAACATCTTTTTTTCTTTTTCCCACTCTTTTCTCAAATCTTCTATCCACTTTTTAACCTTTTCTTTGTTCGCATTTACTTCTTTCAATTCTTATCATATGGCTTCAAAACCTGCTTTCATTTTCTTCACTATGTCTGTTACACTCTCCTGCTGTTCTTCCTTCTCTTTCCCCACCAATTTTTTTTCCATTCCTGTTACTTTTACCGGCGATCTCCCAATTTTTATACTCTTTTTATACACTTCTGACTTTTATAATTCACTACCCTCGTTCTGCTTCTCCTTCCTCTTCTCACCCTTTTTAAAAGGCCGAATTATTGGTAAACTATTCGATCTATCTCTTCTCCAACTATCTGTCTTCAAAGATCTTCCAACTTTCTTTTTTTCTTTTTCTTCCTCCTTTTCCAATTTTACATTCTCTTCTCTTTCTCTTCCCCTTTCCTCCATATCCTCCACTTCCATGCTCTCACTCATTTTCCACTACTTTTTTCCACTTGTTACTCTCTATCTTACCACTCTTCTTTACCGATTTTTTAAATTCAATCACTATTTCGCCATTTAACTCTCAGCGCTACTCCTCTTCTTTACCCACACTTTCCTTTCTACATATTCTATTCTCTAAACCTTACTCAATCTTATCTTGTAATTCATTCTAACTTCATTTCATATTCCCCTACCATTTCCTGTTTTCTACTTTTCTGTTTAACTCCCTACCTTTCCCTCTAATCGCCCTTTCTTCTCTTTACACATTCTTCCCTCTACCTAACCTACCTAACCTACTTTTTCCTCGCCTTAAAATCTTCCTTATTTTCAATCTTTTGCCCACTCTATCCTTCCCGACATTCAAACACGTCAATCACCTATACCACCGGAAACGGAAGTCCATATCTTAACTTACATACTTTATGAAATATTTATATACTTCACACATATTAAATATCAAGAGGCATGACAGTGCCTTGCGACAAGTATAGGCGCAGCGTACAACCGAGCCTTTTACGCAAGACGTCGCTTGAGAAAACCCATAAATTATTGGATCTCAATAATGGCTAACCCATGCAGTACATGAACATTGAATAAACAACTCAGTAACATAGCTATATAATTGTGCAATGTTGCATCAACATTATGAAATATAGATTTAACGTCTAAAATACATTACAGAATCGTAATTGTAAAAAACGTAATTCAATATTTAAAAAACGTTGTTTTAATATTGATTTAATATTAATAAATTTTATATATTATAATATTGTTTTAATTTTAATTTAATATTAATAGAAATGTGATTTATGGTCAGTTTTTTTACTTGCAGAAAAGTTTATTTTCCAGATTAATTATACGTCCATCTTTGTCTAACTTCAAGTATAAGCAAAGAAGGACAAATAATTTGTCTGGAAAATTAACTTATCTACAAATAAATAAACTAGCCATTAATAGGAGGTAGGGTTAGCAGAACATTCTTTAATTTTTATCTATGAACAATTTTCTGTGTTGAAATTAGAATTTTTTTTTATCTAAAAAAAAAACAATTTAATCTCATTTTAAGAAAATTTTTAATAGGCAAACTGTTCGCTAAATGCAAATATTGTACAATTTAATAAATAACTTCATAAAATATTAAATTTATTGATACGTTCGAAACCCGACAATGTGACAAAGAAATTCGGAAATATCGGACGATTACGGGTAGGCAGTACAAAACAACATTTAGCTGTTAGTACGAAGGGATCGTACCGTTGCTAGTAGAGCGCACGTGCCACGGTTTTGTGTTTGGGTCAGTGGCTCGAAGAGTTATGACGCCTTCCGAAAACCTGTGTGTTTCGAATAATTATTGCCCCTGTTTAATTGTAATTGAACACTCTGAGTAAAATTAGAATCAGGCGATTCGGTTATTGACAGCACGTGGTTTTTGCGTATCTAACCTACTGTGTTGTCAGACTAAACCGCTCGATGTTTATATCAACAGATTCAAGTACAGCGTTCGTTAACTGTCAACATGTACTTTTATTTTTAACGGCTTCCTTTGTTATTAAAAATTGTTCTTGATCCTTCGTGAGTCTTCTCGTATGTTCTATGATGACACACCTCTGGTGCTCCGTTCGTCGAGATCCTTCCAGAAAAAAAGCCAGGTATTTAAGGCGCTCACTCGGCCTGCAAGCGTCTTTTCTGTTTGCTTCTTCAATTGCGCGCAGTAAATAGATAAATATTTCGGTGTCACAGTACAACACATCGAATTCGCGGAATTAGCCTTACGGTTCCCAGAAATTCTTCAGTATTTTAAACAAATATAAATTTGTATATGACTGGTTTTTCTTTATGAAACTCTAACGTCTCGTAAATATAACGTTTTTCTTCGACGTGTCTAAACCAACATGTTTACTTTTGCTCGGCTTTAAAACCTCATATCACGCCAATTTTTTTTACAAAACACGAGTCTTCTATAGCCTTTTTTAAACAAAAAAATTCAATCTTATTTATTGGGATAGGGCCGTGTCAAATCAGGCTAATAAATTTATTGACAATTTTTTAATTTTAAAACGATTAATATGAAAATACAAATTTTAATTGTATGCAAATATTCTTACGCCGCTTATATGGAAGATTATTATATGTATATGTGAATAAACAAAAATAAGAGTACATATATGCAGTGTATGTAAGTGTACGTATATTTATAAATGTGTGCGTGCGTGTTTGCGTTAATAATGTATATATGAAGGCTTATATGTATGTGGATATATGGATATGCGAATGCGTGCGCGAGTGTGTATCGCGGATGCTACAATTTTTCGATAAGTGTAATTTTACAAGTGACAATCTTGATATATGTATAAATGATAGTGTGGCTGAAAGTGTCTATAGAGCGGAGCTTGGTGAGAAAAGTCAGAAGTTCGAGAAAAGAAAGGCGGATTATGACTAAAAATGCAAAGGAGATAATGTGTTTCGTTTTGGCTTTTATGACTGATATGATGTGAGCCTGGCCACCAATATTTTTTTTTAGGCTGTTTGGTTAAACAATCGCATGCCGGTTGCGAGTAAAGTTGTCGTTCGATTTTACTCCTTAGCAAGGAAAAATAGGAATAAAATAGCGCAAAATTTGGGAATGCTAAAATTCGTTACTGCAGCAATACCCAATCTTTCTTGTATTATGACCAGAATAACAATTTTTGTTTGTTAAAAAATTTGAAGATGGCTCAGAATTTGTCCAACCAATGCTGTATACTTTCAACTGAATGTATCTCTGTGATCATTTGCGCTATAAAAAATTGTCCTTCATTCACGTTCACAAAAATTAAATATTGTTACGCCCGGTATACGGAGCAGCATGAAGCTGCTGGCTCGCTCCGAGGTTTCGGCTCCCCGTTGCCAGGGGAACGAGGATTATTATTTATGGTTAAAAAATGACAGTTCTGCCCGTGTCTCGAATCGGTGCAGACGTTGTATCGCTTGCATGCTCTGTTATTAAATCGTTCTTGTTCATTTTTATAAACGTCTTCTTTTCTTTTGCGGAGTTCAGGCGCCGCGAGTGTGAGTGTGTGAGTGTGAGAAACGCGAACGCGGAGACGTTCGCCGACCCGTCCCCAGCGTAACAATATAATAAAATATATTCAGTTTGTTTATCATCGCACAACATAATTTCTCTGAATCGTGCTCCAGTCCCATCAATATAAATTTTGAGATTATTTTTATATTTTGCAAAGAGTTTTTTATTAATCTGCACTTGCAGATTTATACAATAGTAGAGATAAAATGGATCAAGCCCTATATTTTCAATACAATTACTATATTTTGACATATTTTTCATAATGACAAGTGCGTGTATAAGATTTGAGTCTAAATATTGATTTCAAACTTTTTCATTTTGTGCATCATATAACACATTGATATTTTGAATTAAAGGGTATTTTAAATCTTCTGGTAGCATTAAGTCCGCAGCTTGTGTTGCTCGATAAGTATATACACTTGTTTTTTCACATTCTTGGAGGCATTAGTTTTTAAGTTTTTTTTTTTTATTTAATGGGTCACTTTTTTATAAATTTTTTATCTTTTTTAAAACTGTATGTTAATATGAGATTGCAATCTCTTACTTCAAATGTTATACAAATTTTGCTACCACACCGACAGTATTCTAATGTAAAATAAAAAAAATTGTATTATTACGTCTTTTCTTCCTTGTGGACGAAAGCCGCGAACAAAAAGGAAGGAACATGGATCCCGCGATTCGCGTCCGCGGCGATGAGCGCCACGAGGGATAGCGGGGAGGAGAAGTGTCGGGTTTTCTGGGCTGCCCCGACGTGTGACGGTTAACACACGCAAAGGAGATAGTTGTAGGCGCCAGGCACCGGCTTCGCCGTGCCAATTCTGGATTTAAATATAATTAATCTTCTCTATATTTTCTTGCAAGTAATCGGCCATCCCGTGCAGGGGCTAACTCAACCGAATAGAGAGGGGCGGGATTAGGCTGGCGGAATTCGCACACTGGCAGAGAAACGGACAGTACAAACTAATTCACGCGATTTGATAACAAAAAGTAACTGAAAGGTTTATTACAATTAATGGCAATAACAAAAAAGGAAACTGATTAATAGGACCACTGCCCTGCCGTATTTTACATAAGGACGAAAACGTTCCTAACGAAGATGTACTCCCGTGAACGTTACGGATCGCGAACAATCTCAAAACCCTTGAACATCTAATCTAATATCAATCAGGCTTCGTCTCAAGTCGCGAGCCGTCCTGAATGTGTTGGCGCCGGCTACGCGCCTCCCGAACACGTGGTTTGTCTACGTATAACAAAATAATCACAAATTACTTGCGAAATGTCGCATGTGGTCATTGATCTCGCGGGCCCTAAATTCCAACTTCGACCGCTGTCGAGGACTCTCCAGGCGAGCACGGACGAGAAATCTTCTAACTAACGCAAAATCTCACGAAATTAATGCCGGTTTTATGCGGGACTTGGCTAACCGAATCAAGACGTCCATCGAAAGCCACGTACAAACTCTATTTACTCACCTCGTGGCAAGTCACACAAAAGCTACTGGGCCTGGGTGTCCGTTCAATGCGGCCGGGTATCGTCCAAACACGAGGCCGCCATCCCGCAAAGCGGAAGGCTGTACAAAGAAAATATCGCCGCAAGACGGCGGGTGAAAGATCTCATCAAAATCTGGTTATCCGGGCCTCTGCGTCATCCTCGCTTCCTCTCCCTCGATCTCGGCCGCTTGTACGTTTGCTCTCTCTCAATTTCGCATTCGTTTTCGCTCGCTTCTCGAAATTTTGTTCGTTATATCTCGTCACGACGCCGGCTAACACGGAAGAGAGCGAGAACCGTAGAAGATTTCGGCAGGAGGCCCGGCTTACCACCACCCATAGGGATTTCGCGACTTTTCTGCGCGCGATGTCGCTAGTTTTCCGCGGGCGCAGCTGCTTTCGCGGGGCCTTACCGTCAATTTAATTTCCTCAGTTAATATTTGTTTTGTGGTAAAAATATATAGGACATAAAATATGTATTTTAACGAGTTCTACAACTTTTGTTTAAAACATTTTTTAAAATTTTTAGTATTTTAAAAGATAAACGCAAAAAATTGTTTAATGATTTTTTATGGTTTTTGCCATAAATATCCATTTTCGCATACTTTGACTACGGGATTCGTAATTATCACGTTAAAATACACAAAACTACTAAGCGGAATTTAAATCGGAAGGTCACCGTTTTCGGAAGTCCATTTTTTTTATTTATCGTAAAACGCATAAAAATTTTAATTATATATAAAATCTTTAATTTGAAACCATATTTATACATGCGACTAATAGTAAATTGTTAATTTCACTTTTCTGTTTAGAGTAATTTGTAAACATGTGCAACAAAAACAGTTTTGTAAAGATTAGATAGCAAAAAAGTTAACAATAATTTAAGAATTAATGATTTTTTGCTTTGAAATGTATATACAGGGTGTTCCGCGAAATGCAGAAAATCTCTCGAGTGTAGGTAAATATTAGGAATATATTTAGAAAAGTTTAGCACCAATTTGTCGAATTCGCGATCTTAACATTTATACGAATTTCTATAACTAAGCGAATAAGAGCGCGGCCTCTTAGAAGCGGTCCACGCTTAATAGCATTGACTTTGCCCCAGCTTATCGATTGGCTGATCTCTCTTTCGGCGGGTCTAGTGAAGGTAGGAGACACGGATGGAGGGGGGAGGGGATCGGACAATCGCTAAGCGACGAAAAAGCTGGGGCAGAGTCAATGCTATTAGGCGTGGATCGCTTCTAAGAGCGCGCTCTTATTCGCTCGGTTATAAAAATTTATATAAATGTTAAGATTGCGAATTCGACAAATTGGTGCTAAACTTTTCTAAATATATTCTTAATGTCTACCTACACTCGAGATATTTTCCGCATTTTGCGGGACACCCTGTATAAAAAGCAAATTATGCATTTTTGCTGAGAAATGTGAAGATCAATCCGAGCACCAATGTACTGTGAGATGAAACGCACCAATGTGTAGTGCGATAATAAAACGTGCTTAAAAATTATCAACCAAGCAGTTTTGCCCAAAATAATTAAAAAAATTTTAATATTTACAATCATCAGAAAAGTGCTTGAAACGACACGTGACTAATATTATAAAATCATCGAATGTATAAAAAATGCAAACTTATATTTTGATACATATGACGCAAAAAATGACGCGCATAAAAATCGCTCAGTACGAATAACATCTATCATTAATCGTGTAGAAATCTCGAGAGCAATTATGGATCAGCGGGAGCAAGAGCTGGTGATACAAAGGGTTCGATTAAATTCAAGTAAAGAATTTAATATATGGGAGCAACAATATGACGAGTACATCAAATTGATGAAAGAACATGGTCGAAATAAACATCGAAGATTATCCTTCGGTGCGAAGCAATTGCTTTTTGCGCGTTTCGCACGTATCGAAGGTTTGCGAGATTCAATGCGGCAACGTTTTGTTCACGTGGGTGCTAGATATGATGTTTGTGAGACAGAACTTCGATGATGGAAAATAAAAACGGCTTTCAAAACCGCATATTAATTGGCGCAGTAATCAACTCAAAATATAATATATTGAACCGCGACAAATTCTTAAAGGTATATTAAACTAGCAGAATCAAATTATTAGAACACAAAAAGTAATACATCAAAATTATTTGCTGATTATTTGCTTTTTTGTTCCAAGAACTAATTTTTTTGTTGCAGCCATAAAAAATTACGCGTGACTGAATAGTTTAATATTTAGCTATCCAGCCACTCGTGACAACAACATATACAGGGTGTCCCACCCCATATTGACAAACTCTCAGAGTTAAATAGGTCTCGTGGACACAAATTAATAAGTCTTTTGCCATTTTGCAAAATTCACAATAATTATTGAGAAAAAATTAATTTGTCTAGCGCAAAAGCGACAAAGAAGCTACGCGTGAGTGAGCGCGACAGGCGACGGCGCCATTGCTAGCCATTCGTCTGTCGCGCTTACTCGCCCGCAGCTTCTTTGTCGTTCTTAAGTCACACATTCTAATTATTTTTTCAATAACGGTTGAAAATTATACAAAACAGCATAGAACTTATTGTTACACCGTGGTACGGTGCGGGTGTGGGTCCGTTCGCCGGAACGTCTACCACCCGTTGAGAGGAGCCGGGTGTAGATTAATAAAGACTTCTTTTAGAAAATGTGTTGTACTTATTTATTTCTGCGATGATACACTTGACACGCGTCACGTTTCTCCTGATAGGAGTGCCCGCGACAGCTTCCGAGCCGTCGCTCATATACTCAGCCGAGTTGCAACCTCAGCGAGTTTCGGCCGCGGTGGTTGACCGGAGAGGTTCGTCAACCGCGCGGCCTTATTTTAATTGTTAAATGTTTATTTCCTTATTTCGACATCGGGCGATAATCCCGAGGTCCTTGCCCGATGTCGAAATACGCAAGGTATTTCCGGGGTGGTTTGCAACCAGAGCGCATTCTTTGAAGTGCAGCTCAGGTTACAACATTATTGACTTGTATCCACAAGACCTATCTAACTCTAAAAGTTTGTTAATATGGGGTGGGACACCCTGTATACATGCGCGATAATCTCACCATGACGAAAAATACCATTAGTTTTCACAAAATGCTACTCTTTTGGCACATGTCAGCTGATCTTATAGTAGCGTCGATAAGTTTTGCATCCTTTAATGTAATCTTTACGACACAATCATTAATTTATGATTTTGCTGTAACATTTAACGACTCTAACCATTAAAATGCTGTTCATTTAAAAAACATTGAGTGTTTGCGCGTATGTTCGTTATTTGTTTGGTGTGGGCTACATTAAAAAATATTTTGTGAAAAATATAACTAATTTAATCGCTATAAACTTTGATAATGAGCCGATAAGTTATACGATGAAAACAATGTTACATTGTCTAACGATAGCGATTACAAGAACGATCAAAGCGAAGACCTCGAAGATCGTACGTGCATAACATTAGACTCGTCACAAATTCGTGCACTTAATGGGCGCACCAAATATTGTATGGAGTCTGTATATTATTCCACGCTTAATGGTGATATTGCAATATGTCCATCATATATGATTGTAACAGTGCACCCGGCGATGCACCGTTCCGGCCACACCATCGGCCGGCCGCCGGACACAACACCGTCCGGCGGGGACACGGGGCGCAGTGCGCCCCAAACATTATATTTTCGATCAGCCGAAATAGAACGGCAGCGCGTAGCCGTTTCGCGGCTAAGTCTATCCGCGGACTTAGTCGAGCTCTCCCGAGCGCCGCCGAACCGCGCCGTCAACGTCGAAGCCCGTCGTTTCCGAGCGCGCCGCTTCCCGCAGCCTCGGCGCCACGCGTCGGGAGACGTCACGAGCCCCGCTGAGCCGCGGCAACCCTACGTCGTCACTTTTTACGTATAAAAAGTCGATGCCGGGACTCAGCGGCACCGTCCTGATCTGTTTGCTCTCGAGCGAACAACCGATCCTAGAGCACGAACCACGGGGTGAAGCAATCTTCGTCTCGGCCAGGAACTCCTGGCACTCACGATCCTCTCGTTCCGATCTAAGAAGTTCGCACAACTAGCTCGTGGGGTAGAGCGCACTCCGCTTCCTTCGAGGACTCTCGATCCTACGTCTGCGTTACGAATAGACCGAAACACTAAAGATCCTGTCGCACCGTCGTGATCCTCGGGGTGGAGTGCTCTCCGCCTCGACCAAGGACTCTTGGCTAACGACACCGCGCCGAAAGAACCGCGGCCATCTCGATCATTGTAACGCGAGCCACGCCCGCCGTTCCGCGCCCGCGTCCCGTATACCGTCGGTCCTGCCGAAAAGGATCGTTCATAGATCTCCGATCCGCGCCGAAAACCGCGCCCACCGATACGCGACACCCATCATTCCTGACGTGGGGCATCCGCTACCATCCGCAACGTGTAATACAGCGCACGCGTCGTATCGATTACGATCTACGGACCCGACGTACCCGTCGCGTAATTATACACTCGTCCAGTTCGCATTTCGTATTTATATACATCTTCGTGTATTTCTATCGACGTCGCTTGACCAAGCGCACGCCGTTGTTATATAATAAATTGTCTTACGTTGTTACTAAATTCCGTCTCGGTGCATTCAAGACCTACTCACTCGAATCCTGCATCCCGACGAGCGTCCCGGGCTCGCTAGTCCGACATTCGAGATACGCGACGCAAGCAGGTCGTTTCCTGATTAATTTGAATAATACGGGCGTATCGATGCATCTCGTATGCAAACATAAAATAAATGTTCACGATGCACTATGTGACAGATCATGTACTAATTGTAGACTTTTATTATTCATGATAATTTTATGTCAGATATGTTTCGTGTGCATTGCCTAAAAACAAGACTAGCTACAGTTTGCAATAAAGATTCAATCCAGCTGACTGATACATTTTTTATTAATACTGGTGGTGCTAGCTGTAGTGGGGATTTGTGTATTAAAATTTTTTAGAACAAATGTAATGTTGCATCAGAAGTCCCCGATCTATCCACAAAAACCTCGAAAGTGACAACTGCGGTTACATCGTTGATAAACGCATAAAATTTTGTGCTTACAATCAGAGATTCGCGTTTATCGACGACAATGTCGTACCCGTTGTAAGAAAAACACGAACAACGTCCCTGCACTCCACTTACTGCTCCATAAATTAAAACCCGTGATTAATTTCTTCTAACATACTATTTTCAAAATACAAAATACAAATGTTGTAAAAAAGATTATAAAAATTAGACACTTGTATTCGGCGATATACATTTATTAACTAACAAAACTAGTTAATAAATTGATATCTTCTTCAAAAACATTAAGTTATAAAATGACGATGGTTGCCGTCAACTCGAGGATTTGGGGACCTTGTTTGACGATCTAACAGAAGTTATGTACAGGTTGGTAAGATGGTTAAATGAGAAGGCCAGATAAATAAAAGGAAAATGTATTATTCCTGTTTATTTTATACCAACATTATATTGTAGTAAGAAAATCGAATATCATCTAAGATCAACAATTACGTGCCTTATATAAACTAAAAGAATGGGTTAAATCTAGAAAAATCAAATATATGTATTACATGTAAGGTCTCTTGATCTTGATTAATTATTCTTTAATATGTTAATACGTAACGATATAACCAATCTTGTAATAATTGGCTAACTTTTAGGTTATTGCTTAATGTATTTATGATAAATTATATTGTAGCTCGATGTATAGAGCGTGAAAATTTTATTTCTTTATATAATTTCGTAAAATAGTTGGCTCGATGTTAAGAGCTAAGAAGTCTCGCAAGAGATCTTCGAAAAGAAGAATAGAACGATAATATTAAAATACCTTAATATGAAGAATTTACATGTATACAGATAACGGCTTAAAAGCCTTTCTTCATGGAGAAGTATCATTCTTTTTCTGTTGAATTATCGTGTAAAAAAGAACTCTTTTAGATTTGATTAAACACGTGCTGCGTAACGAACGAAAGCTTTCTGAATCTTTTTTACATGTGCAAAGCGGCAACAATGTTGCTAGGGAGGGGGCGAGTGGCCAATTGTGTGTAATAGCCACGTTCCCCAGTCGTGGCCTTTTCAAAAAGGTACAGGACAGTAGTATCGCTGCAACAAGTTATTTCAATTGTTTAAACAATTTTTTTTTTACAAAAAAGTTACTCATCAAATTCGGTCGTTGGACGATGCCGTCATGTTGTTAAAAAAAATTATGTTAATTGGACACTCGATCTCGGAAATATTTATTTGTTAAAATTAAAATTAAAATAACTTTCTTTGGTTTTTAAACAAAGTATCTGAAACTCCGAGTTGATAACAACAATCATTATTTATTTTATAACAACCGTTTTTACAGAAAAAATTAATTTGTTAACTATAGTAATAAGGATATTTCTTCTTGAGTATCGTCTAACAAGGAAGGTTAGGCAACCAGGAAATTCAAACAAATATGATTACAAATAGAAGGGTTTTTTGCTTTTTTCGATATAACTCGAAAACTAATTAAGATATCAAAAAAAGTTTTATAGTAAAAACAACTATATTTAACTGCAGTAACAGAATTAGATAAAAAAAATTTTTTAATATATATGTTTATAAAATTACAAAAAAAAATTTTTTCTAATTCTATTATTGCAGTCAAACGGAAGTGTTTCTACCATAAAACTTTTGTATAAAACTTTTTTTGATATCTTCAATAGTTTCCGAGTTGTATAAAGGAAAGTGAAAAACCTCTACATATGAAAATACTATACTTTATTACCGTAAGAATTATTTTTGAGCCGCAACTAAAAAATTTTTTATTTTATTTGTTATTCTATATGCGTAAAACTTCTCATTATAAGAACGATTTAATCAGGTTAATACGCTCAATAATAATAATAAGATTTCCATCAAAAAAAGTTAAAGAATCTATAAATATTTAACATTGTGAAACTTTGTGTGCAATAATTCATCTTTAATATAAAACTTTTTTGTTCGTGCTTCAATTCGAGTGACTGATTATGAAATTGAAAGTAAATGTGAACTTTGCGTGATCTCCCGATTGACGAGAAATAACAACAAAAATGAAACGGAGTCAGGTTGCATCAATAACCTTGTCAAACTCTCCGATTATCTTGATGCGGATGTTTGTATTCTGTTATTTATCACATGAATAACACTATATTACATAATTGCAAACAAAAATGATATCAAGTTATTTAATAAAAATGAGTTTTATTGCGTCTTTTAATTTATATAAATATGTCGAAAATATTATTTCCTGTTTCACTAAAGGCAGCAATCTGTCATTTTTATATTGAAAAGTTTGTGATCTTTTCTGGATAGAATTTTCTTTAATATGACATCGTTCAATATTGCAAACGTAATTAAAATGTTAGCGACGACATTTTATATTACAAATATCACACAAACACCATTAACTCCATTTAAAATTAAAATACATAATGAAATTCGTTACATTATAAAAAAATGTCAGATACACGTTCAATATCATCATTTGAACATAAATTCATGCTTGATTTTGCTGATCCATTATTTATATTAAAGATGAATTATTGCACACAAAGTTTCACATTGTTAAATATTTAAAGATTCTCTAACTTTTTTTGGTGGAAATCTTATTATTATTATTGAGCGTATTAACTTGATTAAATCGTTCTTATAATGAGAAGCTTTACACATATAGAGTAACAAATAAATTAAAAATTTTTTAGTTGCGCCTGAAAAATAATTCTTACGGAAATAATGTACAATATTTTCATATATAGAGGTTTTTCACTTTCTTTCATACAACTCGGAAACTATTGAAGATATCAAAAAAAGTTTTATACAAAAGTTTTATGATAGAAACATTTCCATTTAACTGCAATAATAGAATAGAAAAAAATTTTGTTTATAATTTTATAATCAATTTTGTTAAAAAATTTTTTTTTCTAATTCTATTACTGCAGTTAAATATAGTTGTTTTTACTATAAAACTTTTTTATAAAACTTTTTTTAATATCTTAAATAGTTTTCAAGTTATATTGAAAAAAGCGAAAAACCTTTCTATTTGTAAGGGGTGGTTTTACCCTTTAAAGTAAAATTTAGCACAAACAAAAAACAGTTTTGTGTTACATATGAACTACTCTACATGCACACAAAGTAACATATTTTTTTTAATTTACGGGTTGTCTAAACTTCCTTGTAAGATGTTAATGAACAGAGTTGATATCGACATTTTTAACGCCATCTGTTGACGATTAAGCGAAAAAAATATTGGACTAGACGACGATGATGACAAGGACTATATTAACTATTACAATAATGATAAATTTGTGTATAATAAACTCGTGCTGAGAGGCTGCAAGACGAAACAAATAGCTGTACAAAAAGGAGAAGGAGAACCTAAAGTTGTGAGAGACGAGTTAGGAAAAGTGTATCGCTGCAGCCTCCGTACCTTAAGTTCTTTTTTAATAAGATTCTTTATTTGGTCCTTAATAATTAACTATAAATCATGTATTAAATATAGAGAAATAAAGAAGATTAATTAATTTGTCAAAAAGAATCTATTTAATTTGAGTAATAAATTAATCAAATATCTAATTAATTTAACACTTACAACGTTTCTTAACTTATTTATTCTTGAAACAAAACTTTGCATGACGATATCTTCGTTCGTAAATTATGTAGTTAAAAAATAAAAACATTTTTGTAATATAATTTGACCCTAATCTACACGATAAACCTGTTGTAACCCGAACCCCGTTACAACACGTAGCATGACGTAAAGCATTTCGGCATAAGATCTCGTAATAAAATAATATCAGAGGATGCGGTATCAGGAAGCCGCCTTAAGCAATTAAATAATATTAAATAAAAGAGAGAAACAATTGCGAGAACTTATTGTCGAAATCGCTAAAGTTGCATTCGCCGAACAACCGAAGTTCGACATTGCAACCCGATGACGCCAAGGCCCAGCGTCACTATTAAATAACCGCGGACCGTCACGGGCAGTCAGTTACGTCTGAGCCAAAAGAGAAAGAGTCCGTGTAGTAAAACGATACCGCGTAGTAATTCAAGTTCGGTCGCGTGCCGTGAAAGAGGAGACCTCGCGGAGCCGAGATTGAGTGATAACGCCGGAACGCGCACCGAAGCTAGCAAGGGAAAATTAGGAGAAGCGGAAGAACTTGTAACACCGAACCAATTAAAAACAAAGTATTTATTTGTCTGTCTTAAATTTATCGCCCTTTCCCCACGGATCCCGAAGGACGGACCCCGTGCACCGGCTGCGGTGCAACAAACCTATTTCAAAAATAATTGGTTAATCGTTGTAGAGATCCTATAATTCACGGATTTTTTCAAACCGCGTCTCGCGTAAGAAAGTCCGGTAGTACACTGCGCTTATACTTGGCGCGAGATACTACCTTGTCTCTTAAAAGAAAAATTTCTCTTTGAAAGATTAGAAGTGTTTTATTGTTTCTACGCCAGTAGATTATAATTTACTTTTCTTTTATCTAATACTTATTCTATTTGCGCGTGGAAAAAACGATGAAGTAAAAGACGTAATATATTTTTTAATTGTTATGTTTAGATGTATGTCGAATATTTGTGTAGCTGACAAGTATCTTAGTTGGGTTATACCAGAACAATGGACAATGGAAGATGCAGCAACGATTCCAGTTGTTTACTGCACGTGTTACTTTGCATTGTATATGAAAGGCAAAATACAAAGAGGAGATAAAATTTTAATTCATTCTGGTACTGGCGGAATTGGTCAAGCTGCAATTAATCTTGCACTTTACGAAGGTTGCGAAGTGTTTACAACTGTTGGCACTGACGAGAAACGGCAATTTATTAAAAACACTTTTCCCTCCATTCCTGAAGAAAATATTGGAAATTCTCGAGATACCAGCTTTGAACAAATGATTATGCAACGTACACGAGGTCATGGAGTAGATATTGTATTGAATTCTTTAGCCGAAGAAAAATTGCAAGCATCTGTTCGCTGTTTAGCAAATGGTGGTCGTTTTTTAGAAATTGGAAAATTTGATATGGTTTCCAATAACTCATTGGATTCATTTTCTTTTTTTAAAGGAATTAGTTTTTATGGTATTTTATTAGATAATATGGTTTCATCAAGTTTAGAACAAAAAAAAACGCTGTATGAAGGTATAACCAAAGGTTTAGCAAATGGCGCTATTAAACCATTGTGTAGAAAAATTTTCGACAAAAACGAAGTAGAAAATGCTTTTAGATATATGGCTGCTGGAAAGCATATTGGCAAGGTAAAATTAATATTTAACATATGTAAAAGTATTAATTATGACATAATAAAATGTCTTATAATAAAAATAATTCTTTTAGTAATTAAACGTTATAAAAATACTAACATATGTAAATTCAGTTAAATTTAATTTTATTAAATAACTTTTATATATACTGGCGAGTAATATTAACTTTTTTATAACTAATATTTTTATTAATTTTTAAAGGATAGAAAATATGTAATAATCTTTAGCCAAATTTAAGTTTTATTTAGAAAATTAATTTTTAATAGATAGTTATAATGTGATATACGTGATATAACATAAATAAAATACAATTTTTATAATTATTTTTCTTATTTACGATAAAAAATTAATATTTTAATATTTATAATTATATAAATTGCATGTTATTTTTCAATTTTATTTTTGCGTCTTCAAACGGTAGATCTATTTCCAGATTTCAAAAGAATTGCTTATTTTTCATACTGTAATACATAGAATGTTTTATTCTCTATTTGAGATACATTTTGGACTTTCGTCTCCTTACAATCTTTAAATCTCTACTAACTTAACCATACTAATAACATTTCTTTATAAACATCTCTTTTACATATAACATCTCTTCCTTACATTTTAACTACCACCAACTCTTTTTACTTTACATATCCTTTTTCTCTTCCTTCCTTTTCTACCTTCCCCTCACTACTGACTACCTTTATCATCACTATTTCCTTCTATCATTTTACGCTTCTTATCCATTCCATCTATTACATCCTCGCCTTATAACATTCTCTTATCCTTATTTTTTTTCTTTTTCTCTTCTTTTTCTTCTACCAACTTTACACTCTTTTGTCTTCTTTTACAATCTTCTCTTACTTCTTTTATCCTGCAAATACAATAGAAAAAAACCACGGCTTATCTCCTAAACGCTTTCTTATTTCTACCTTATTCTTTCTTATCAATCTTCCATCTTCTTTTCATTCCTCTTCTTTCTTGTCCTTCCCTGCAAAAAAACTTCCTACTTTTCGCTTTTCTTACTTTCTCTAAACACCGCTTAGCACACGAGAGAGAGAGAGAGAGATACCCATACGTTCATACACTCACACCGCCAAAAATCATTCTCTTACTCTACTTCTCATTCATTCTTATAGACCCCCGCTTCCGACGCTTTTAAATCTTCATAATCTACCTCATTCATTCTTCCATTCTCTCCTATCCCTTTCCTTACCCTTTCCAGTATTCTCAACCACTCCTCCCCATTTCCCTTCCCTCTCAATACATCTCCAACTGCCTCCTCCCAACTCCTCCCGTCCCCCCAATTTACACACTCCTCCCAAACATGTTTCCACGTTTCCTTCTTATCCAAACACATCCTGCACTTTTTTTTATCTATTCCCTCCCAGTATCTATTTCCCCTCATATCATCCCCCACTCTAAACCTCGCCACCCTTTGCCATTTCTTCTCCTTCCATCCCTTCTTTAAATATTCCGGTACGCCTTCTTTCTTTATTTTTCCATAATACTTATTAAATTTCCCCATTCTTATTTTTTTCCATCTCTCCTTTCTTTGCAATTCTTTATCTCTTACCACTATCTCTTCACCTCTCAGTCCCTCTTTATCTCTTCTTTTTATCCTCTTCAGCGTCCACCCTAATCTTTCAAAAAATTTCTCTCTTTCTTTTTCCCATTTCCTACTCGTTTTTCTTTACCTCGCTCTCTCTTTTATTTCTTTCCAACATCCTTTTGCTAAAACCCCCTCTCTTCCTTCTTCCAATTTTTTCTTATACTTCCAAGCCCTCATTCTCGTTTTCTCAGACAACTTTTCCCTCTGGAATTCCTCTCTCATTATATACCCCGGCACACTTCTATTTACTCCTATTATCCATCTCAAATACTTCTTATGAACTATTTCAATCTCTTCCCTTTCCTTCCACCCCCATATCTTTACCCCATAGCTCATTACTACAGTCCATACAAGCCTGTCAAACAACCATAATCTTCTGCCCCAATCTTTTCCAAATTTCTTTTTGCCAATATTCCATATTTGTCCTATCACCTTTGCTGCTTTCTTTACTCTTTCTTTCACGTGTTCTTTCTGATCTCCATTCCTTGTCATCACATATCCCAAATAATTAAATCTTTTAACCTCCTCTATTTCTTTACCCTTCCATACCCACTTTAGCCTTTTCCATCTCCCTCCCCCTTTTCAACACCTCATCACCTTTGTCTTGTCCACATTTACCTCCAATCCCTTTTTTTCCACGTATTCCTCTAATGTCTTCAGCATTTCCTTCATTCCTGCTTCCGTTTCTGCAATCAGTGCAATGTCATCCGCGTACGCCAGCGAGTACACCCTCCTGCCCTTTATCTTAGTTCCACCCCATCCACCCTTTTTCAATTCCTCATCCAAGTCTGCCAGCAGGATCGTGAACAAGCTCGGGCTCAGCGGACCTTCCTGCCTCACCCCTCTCACCGTCCAGAATTTTATCCCTTCCTCTTTCTTTATTCTAACATTGCCACTCGTCTCCTCCAGTATCTATTCGCACCTTTTTACTAACCCCTCCCTTATCTCCCTATTTCTCATTGCTTCCACCAATTTTCCTCTGTCCACAGAATCGAAGGCTGCCTTTATATCAATGAAAGCTATTACTAGCTTCCCCTCCTTTCCCTCTATTTTTCTATTTATCAGATGGTTTAAAACATAAATTTGATCCAACGTCCCCATGTATCTCCTGAATCTTGCCTGACTCTGTGGAACTATTCTTTTCTCCTCCACTTCTTCTCTTATCCTTCCCTCCAAAACCGAAGCATACACCCCTGGACAAAAAGATAGCACATGTGTGCTATCATTAAGTTTCGATGTGTACAGTTAGAATCCCCGTAAATAGACCAATGGTATATCAACAGGAGCTTATTGTAATATAATATATAACATTGAAACTACGACTTTAGAATTTGTCTTGTATTTATCAACAATTACGGTAAAAGAAGGTCGGCGAAATGATAGCACACTTTATCATTTTGATGTATATATTTTACAAATCTCTACATTATATTATATTATTTTATTATATTTAGTAATGTGTTGATCCGCCTTTATTTTCAATAACTTCTAACATTCTTTTTGGTAATGATTTATATAAAGTTTTAATATATTCCTGCGATAAGTTGTTCCATTCAGTTTTTAAACACTCTTTCAGCTGGGCAATATTTTCAAATTGTCTATTTTCTTTATACACAGCTTTGACAAGTTTGCCCCAACAATTTTCAATAATATTTAAATCGGGAGAGCACGCTGGCCAATCCCATACGGAAATATTCTCCGAAGAAAAATATTCATTTATTATTTTTGCTCTATGAACTGCAGCATTGTCCTGCTGAAAAATAAAATTGCCACTTGTAATAGTCCCTGAATACTTGGAAATTTGTTCTGCTATTAAATTGCGATACATAATGGCATTCATTTTGCCATTTATGCACATTAAATCCGTCTTCCCGTTATATCCAATGCCTGCCCATAGCATGACACTGCCTCCACCCATTTGACGTCGTACTTGGGTCATTTCTTTTTTCCGAATATCGTGATAATAATAATTAAAACCATCTGGACCGTCTAAATTAAATTTTTTCTCGTCGGTGAATATAACACGTCTCCATTTTTTATTCCACTGTACGTGGTCTTTTGCGAAACTTAATCGATTTTCTTTATGTTTTTTTGTTAAAGCAGGTTTTCGCTTTAACTTCATTCGTTTAATATTTTTAGAACTCTGTAAAATACGACGGACATTTCTTAAATTTGTTTGTACGCCTGCTTTCTCCGCTATTTCACGTGACGTGAGAAGAGAATTAGACGCGGCTCGTAAGATGGCACGTTTTTCGCGGGCACTGATTGCAGCAGGTCTTCCAGTACTTTTTTTTGTACCGTAATTTTTAGTGTCTTTTAATAAATTATAAATAACTTTTCTACTTTTACGCACAGTCTTGGCAAATTTAGATATGGATACATTTTGCTTCCTCAACTCAATAATGGTGTTTATTTCAGTTTTATTTAATTTTTTTCCGCGTCCTATTTTAACACTATACTGTTTTAAGACTATATTTAATTATACTGTGATATATGTACGTCTATTCATTTTGAAGTACTAACAGGCATTGAAAAATGTTCGGTGTGCTATCATTTCGCCGACCTTCTTTTACCGTAATTGTTGATAAATACAAGACAAATTCTAAAGTCGTAGTTTCAATGTTATACATTATATTACAATAAGCTCCTGTTGATATACCATTAGTCTATTTACGGGGATTCTAACTGTACACATCGAAACTTAATGATATCACACATGTACTATCTTTTTGTCCAAGGGTGTACACTTTATACCCTGATTGCGTCAGTGTCACCCCTCTGTATTCTTCCACTTTTTCTTCTTTTCTTTCTTTATGACTGACACCACTATCCCTTCCCTCCATTCTTCTGGAAACCCTTCTCCTTTCCACACCCTTTTGCATATTTCCCATAGCTCTTCTTTTACCTCCTCTCCCCCTTTCTCCATATCTCATTTTCAATGTCGTCACTCCCTGCTGCCTTTTCTTTTTTTAGCTTTTTTATCACCTTTTCAAATTCCTTTCTTTCTATCTCCTTTTCCTCATCTCCTTCCTTACTTCTCTCTACTTCCCCTCCCGCTCACCACTCCACTCCTCCCAATACCCCCCTGAAGTATTCTTCCCATTTTTTAATTTCTATCTTTTCATCCAACCTCCTCCTTCACTTCCTTCCTTTGTTTACTATTTTCCAAACTTCTCCTTCTGTCTTTGCCTGCTCCATCTATTTTTCCCATTTCCTTTTCTCCTCCACTTTCTTTCTGTCACATAACTTCTTATACTCCCTCTTACTTTCCTTATATTCATTCTCACTTCCTCCACCCTCTCTCCATTTTTCCAGTTCTTCTTTAACCTTCCTTTTACTCCTTCTACATTCTTCGTCCCACCAATCCTTTACCGCTTTTTCCTTCCTTTCCCCATCCTCATTATTCACTTCTTTTCTTACTACGTTTTTTACTTCTCTTATCCATTCTCTCAAATCTTTCCATTTTTCCTCCATTTTCTTCTCCCCTTCTTTCTTCTAAACTTTTCCTCAAACAAACTCTTCTCTTTTTCATTCTATTTTAACCTTCCCCTTCTTTTTTCATTCTTATTCCATTTCCTTTTCTCCCTCCCTCCCTTTACCGTTACTATTATCGGGTGGTGGTCCGAATCCACTTCTCCGCCCACTTTCATCTCCTTAATTCTTGTTTTTGTCTCTCCATTACAAATCACATAATCAATCACTGTTTCCCCTCTACTCCCTGTATACGTCCACTCTCCTTCTTCATCCCCCTTTACACATCCGTTTAAAATTCCCCACCCCTCTTCTTCCAACATTTTACATAATTTCCTACCTTCCCTCGTTATCTTTTTATCCTTCGATCTTTTTTTCTTCTCCTCTACCTTTTCCTCCACAAATTCATCCCAAATTCCTTCCTCCTCTCCCGTCCTTATATTAAAATCCCCTCCTATCAAATAATTACATCCTTCCTCCTTTTTCTTTATCCATCCTTTTATCATTTCCGCTACCTTCTCTATATTATCACTAATATAAACTCCTATTATTCTCCATTTCATCCTCCCCCAGCATATCTTTATACCCAATACTCCCTTCTTCTCTTCCATTTCTCTTTCTTTTTTCCCTTCAAACTCCTTCCTCCATTCCATTACCATTCCCCCCATCGCTCTTCCCTTCCTATTCCTTTTCTTTGCTTCTTCCCATATCCATTGTATCCTTTTGGTAACTTCCCCTTGATCCTTCCCCATCCTTTTTTTTTATGTGTAAGCCATGTCTCACACATAAAAATCACATCCCACTGTTCTAATTTTTTCCAAAAATCTTTATCCTTATTTTCCACCCCCGCCACATTCCAAAAACCCACCATTATTACACTTTCCTTTTTTCTTTTTTTCATTTTTGCTTCTCTTTCCTTCGCTTCTTCCTCCTTCTCTCCTTCCATATTTCTTCCACTTCCTGTCCAATTTTCTTCACCTTCTCTTTTTCCGCCTTTCTCTAAAAACTTATATTACTTTTATCCACCATTATCTTTTTTTTGTCTTTTTCCTCCTCTTTTTCCCTTATTTTTACTTCCGACCATTTTCTCAGCTCATCTTTTATTTTGTTCCATATCCAAAATTCCTTATCCTCCCACATTTTTTTATACCCTATTTTCACCTGACAACCTTCCCCCTTTCTTTTTTCTGTCTCTTTTTTTATTATCCATTCAATCTTTCTCTCATATTCCGTCATATCACCTATCCATTCCGTTCTTTCCTTTAACTTTCCTTTTCTTTTTATTATTTCCACCTTGTCCTTAAAGTTTTCAAGTTTCACCCAAACCATCTCGTACCCTCTCTTATTTATCCCCCCTATCTTATTCACTTTCATTATCCTCGCCTTTACCCCAATCACTTCAAATATATCTTCTACCTTTTTCCTTATTTTTTCTTTACTCTCTTCTTTTATTTTTAAGCCCCTTATAATCAAATTATTTTTCCTCTATTCCCTTTTTTCTCTTTCTTTACCAATTTCCAACATCCTCATTCTCTTTTCCAAACTCAATACTCTCCCCTTTACCTCTTCTGCCCCCTCCCCCTCTAGCCCTTCTGTACCCTTCTTTTCCATTACCTTTTTTTCAATTTCACTTATTCTTTTCTCCAATACCACCTTGTCGTCCCTCCACATCTTCTTAAACTCCTCTATTTCCTTCCTGATTCTCATCTTGCACTCCATTAACATTTCCATCTGCTCCTGAATTCTTGCAAATTCGCCTCTCATTTCTCTCATTATCATCCCCAGCCCTTCCCCTTCTTTCTCCTTGCTTTCTATACTCTTCACCACTTCTTCTTCCCCCATGCCCTTTATCGGTGATCTCAACACCCTATTACTCCTCTTAAATCCTTCCACACCTTCCCTTTCCCCTCTTTTCTCTTGCCATTCTTTTCTTTTTTCTGCCTTCTGAAATGCCTTCATGATGGGGAGGCTGTTCGCTTTCTCCCTTATCAGGCCGGAAGGCCGCCAAAGGTGGAAACCTTCGGCGGCCTTCCAGGTTTCCTTTTCTTCTTCTCCTCTCCTTGCTCTACACCTTTTTCACTTTCTCCCTCCATATCTTTTATCCCTTCAATTTTTTCTCTTTTCTCCTCACTCATCTTATCACTTTATCCTTTTTTCTTCTTATTAAAACCTTTCTTTATTTTCCAGTTTCTCTTCTCTTGTTCCTCACCTTTCACTATCTATCACTTCCTCCTAACCTCTCTGCGCTGTTTACTCCTTTTACTTTTTAGACCCAATTTTCTTAAATTTCTTTTTTGCTACTACTCTCTTCTCTTTAACCACCCTCCTCCCAGCTCTTTCTTTTATCCTCCTTTGTCCCCTTTCCCCCTTTCTTCTTCGCTCCTTTCTTTATTTTAACTCTCTGCTTTTGTTCTTTATTTTAAGCCTTCCTAACCTTAAAATTCACCTCCTATTTTTTTCCCAATTTTCTCCCTCAGCCCTTTTCCCACACTATTCCCTCCACTTCCCCTCCTTACTTCTTCCCCCCCAACCACCTTCTGCCCACCACCCTCTTTTCACCTCCTCAAAAACCTTTTTAAAAACCTTATTTCCACAGACACACTGACATACACCCATCCACTCACTACGCCATCGGAAACGAAAGTTCATACTGTAATAAAATATACTGATACGCACGGCAGCGAAACTCAGGCGGCGGCCTCTCACACACTCACACACGCTCCGCTGCAGCGCTCTCGCTCTCTCTCTCTCTCACTCCGCGTTACTTCCGCCGCAAAGAAAAACTCAGACTTAAGAAAGAAACGGATTTAATAAAATAACCTCTCGACGTAATAACAGCACCCGTCAACGTCACGGGAAAGACTAACAATTTTCTTTTTAAACAACAAACTGTCCTCTAGCAACGGGTGACAGCTAACTTGAAACTCGCGGAATATCCATATCGAAACTCTTCACGCCGAACGTCGCCGAGCTCGGACTTCGCGCCGCTCCAAGACAGCGGACTTCGCGCCGTTCTCCATACCGGGCGTAACAATACACATAAATCTAATAACTCAAAGTTGTAAAAAATAATATAAAACTTGTCTGTCTTCTAGAGGTTAATAACGGCAACAAATTTTCTTGTACCTTTTTATTAAATATTATTAATAAATATTTCTTCTTTTTAATAAAAAAGTTTAAAAAATGTAATATTAAAATTAATAACAAAGTATATATTAAAGTGTTATATTATTTTTAAAATTGTAAGACAATGGTAATTATAATAATATTATAAAAAAAATAAAATATTTATAATTAATTATAATTAATAATTTTTTTAATTCTATGTAATATTTTAACTAATTCTCCGTAGGTAATAATAAAAGTTCGTAATGAAAACGATTATTTGAATGCTCCATTAATTGCATATCCACAGTATCATTGTCTAGAGCATAAATGCTATATTATTTTGGGTGGACTAGGAGGTTTTGGCTTAGAACTAGCAGATTGGTTGGTACTCCGAGGTGCAAAAAATTTGATATTAACATCAAGAATTGGAATTAAAACGGGTTATCAACAATCAAGAGTAAAACTGTGGCAATCTTATGATGTAGATGTACACATTGTTACTGTTGATGATAATATGAAATATAAAGATTGTGAAAATATATTAAAATTTGCTGAGAAAATAGGTCCAGTGGATGCTATATTTAACCTTGCAGTCGTTTTGAAAGATTGCATATTTTCAAATCAATCACCGCAAACGTTTGAAGATTCATTTAAATCAAAAGCGTGGCTAACTAAACAAATGGATGAATTGTCACGAACGATATGTCAACAACTTCGACATTTTGTTGTTTTTTCTTCTGTCTCATGTGGAAGAGGAAATGCTGGCCAAACAAATTATGGGATGGCAAATTCTGTAATGGAAAGAATTTGTGAGAGAAGAATGCAAGAAGGATTTCACGGTTTAGCAATACAATGGGGTGCTATTGGTGATGTTGGATTAGTTGCTGAAATGCAAGAAGAAAATAAAGAACTGGTTATAGGAGGGACACTGCAGCAAGGAATATTTTCTTGTTTGGATACTTTAGAAATTTTTTTGTTACAAGAAAGAGCTATTGTAAGCAGTATGGTTGTTGCTGAAAAAGCAAAAGTAGGTGGTACAATGAATATTTTGGAAACTGTTGCTCATATTATGGGTAAGTAAAGTTATAATCAACAAATATAAAAAAGTTTTTTTTTAATAATTGTAACAATTATTACAAAATAATAAGAAATAAAAAAATTCTTAAATTACATAGTATTTAACAATATATTTAAATATTGACAAGAATAAAAGAACTGATTACATAATTTTGCTACGGGCTATTCGAATTTTTCTTGTCTACAGCACACTTTTCTTCTTGACTATATAACATCTTTACTCACATTAACCGCTCGTAGTTCGGTAATAGCTGTTGTAGTTATTTGTTTAAAATAATTTTGGGGCGCACCGCGCCCTGATTTCTGCCGGTCGTTGGTCGATTCGACGGTTCGACCGATGTTCGTTGAAGCGATGTATTTATCGGGATACATTATTACATGCTTGATTAAACTTGAACTATTGTCTTCAATACTATCTATCGGTTTATTTTCTGAATTTACGCCTTTTTCCTACTTTTCACATTTTAAATAATAGTGAATGAGAACACGGTGAGAGAAACAATTGATACACTAAAAGTAAAACATGATTCTAGCTAACATTTTTGTTGTATAGCAACTGATAGATTCATTATCGATTTTTTGCGATAAGACGACTAGCCGTTACTCTCTTCCAACTGATAAATCGAACAATCCATAATTAAAACACGTACTAAATTTCTAGCATGTTAATTGCTTTTATCGACGAGCTCTCATTACTCTGTTATACAAATTAAAAAAAAAAATTATATTTCGACATTTAATGCAACTGACGCAAAACGGAATGTGATTTTTATATTTTTTTCCATGAATTCTATCTATTTTACAAGTATTTGTCATTTTATGTGAGACATCGTAAATAAGTCTCACATTGATTTTTTATTGTATAAGTTCTACACTGATTGTGAAAAAACTATTACAAAATTATGAGATTAAATAAAGTAACATAAAAGTTATATAATTCAATAATTATATTTTATAACTTTTATTTGTTTTAACATAGGATTAAAGAACATAAAAGTAGTGCCTTCAAATATTTCATTAACCGAAATGGGTATGGATTCGATGATGGCAGTGGAAATTAAGCAAACTTTAGAAAGAGATTTTGATACTTTTTTGACGGCGCAAGATATTAGAAATTTAACTTTTGCTGCACTTCAACAAATGTCAATAACAACTAAACGTGAAAAAATACATGATACAAATAAAACTGATGCAAATAACTTGGAAGATTTATACATTATGATTCAAAAAATGAAGGATTCAGACTTTGTTTCAGGCATAGCTATAGAACTTAATACAAAAAAAGAAGTAAATCGAGGTCATATATTTCTTTTACCTGGAATTGATGGATGTGCAGCTGTATATATGTCTTTAGCATCACGATTTAAGTCTTCTGTAACGTGCTTACAATATGGTGTACCTAATATTCCCAACGAATGTCATTCAGTGATGAAGTCCGCCGCTTATTTATTGCCTGTATAAAGTTATTAATTAATAAAAATAATTATTATTTTTTATAATCTATATACAGGGTGTCACAAACAAAGTGCTAAAACCGAAAACTACAGATACTGGGAATGTAAGACGAAAAGACTAATATTATTTTGGCAAAATTGTAATAATTATTAAATAATTAATCAAAACACCTAAGAAAATGAGTGCTTTAAAAGCTGAGTTTTGGACACGGCAGGCCATAGAGAGTATTCTACAAAGATAATGGATAAATTTAGCAAGCAACAATAGACGAAGCGTAGACGGTAAACGAGTGTTTTTCAGCATGGTGTCATACGTCATGAACACATTGTTCTTCTTTCACAGCGTTCTACTTGTCTATTGTTATTTGCTAACTCCACCTACCTCTTTTAAAGAATCGCCTGTTATGTCCATTTCATTATTTTCAAAGTTGTCATTAGCTTAAAAATTTTAATTGATTATTCGATTAAAGGTTGAGATTATATTTATTGAAAATCATTTATAGCACAACTTATTATATTCATTTTTAATTTTATTATTATATTGTCAAATAAGAATTGATATAACTTTTATTAAAAAAAAAATGTTAACAAATATTTTACAAACATATTAAAATAATAACTTTTTAAAGTACGTTCTTATGGGTTTAATTATTTAAAACTATTATTTTTGTAAAAAAAATACTTTTTTTTACATATGAGTAATTTTTTATGGATTTTTTATAGTTGATGCTCTTATTTGCTAATACGCGTTTTGTAATTATAACTGCAAAGATTAGAAAGAAATAAAAGTTTTATTTGTATAGAATTCTTAGAATAAAAATTTTCGTTAATTCGCAAATTATTTTCGCGACCATAAATGTGGCAACTGAAATATACCTCTTTACAACGGAAAGGTTCCTACTATTAATTGGTAGAACTCTGTACATTTTTAATCAGAATACAACTAAAATAACGTGTAATGTCTACTAACGACGCACCTGGAACCGATAAAACGTAAGGTGATACAAAACTTAACGCAAATTACAATAAGACACTACGGAACACACAATAAACTTATTAAGTTAGCAAGAAAGTAATTTCGGTTTTCACTAATTAATTTTCTTTTGTCAATGTAAAATTCTATTGTCAATGTTAGAATTTTTGTTTTTTGAGATTTGGTTGGCTATACCTTTTAGTTGCTATAGAAACCAATTTCGTGTAAATTTGTTTACAAATGTTAGGTTATGGTCATTTTAACATGGAGTGCAAAAGTGAGCAATTTTGATACATTTTGCTTTTTTATTTTCGTAAAGACAAGAAAGCAACTGAGGCTCACCAAGAGATATGTAAAATTTATAGTGATGACTGTTTAACAGAACGCACATGTCAGAACTGGTTTAAAAAATTTCGTTCTGGAGATTTTTCATTGAAAGATACCCAACGTTCTGATCGATCTTTTAAAGTTAACAAAAAAAAATTGAAAGCCATAAATGAATCAGATCGTCATATAACTGTGAGAAATATTGCGAAACAGTTAAATGTATCACACACAACTGTTGACAATCGTATAAGACATGTTTTATTTGATAAGAAGCTGGATATTTGGCTTCCGCACGATTTGCAAGAAATTTACTTAACAAAACTGTTGCACCGCAGCCGGTGCACGGGGTCCGTCCTTCGGGGCCCGTGAGGGAAGGGCGGTAATTTTAAGACGTTTAAATACGCACGTTATTTTTATTGATTAGGTGTTACAATTTCTTTCAGTGTTCCCGTTTTCCTTTTGCTCCCGTTGATGCGCGTCCCGGCGTTTATCACGCTACATCGGGTCCGCGAGGTCTTTTCTTTCACGGCACGCGACCGAACTCTAATTACAGCGCGGTGTCACTTTTCTTCCGACACGGGCTCTTCCTCTTTTGACTCAGATGTGACTGCCCGCCCGTAATGGTCCGCGGTTATTTAATAGTGACGCTGGACCTTGGCGTCATCGGGTTGCAATGCCGAACTTCGGTTGTTCGGCGAATGCAAACTTAGCGATTTCGGCAATAAGTTCTCGCAATTGTTTCTCTCTTTTATTTTTTATTATTTAATTGCTTAAGGCGGCTTGCTGATGTCGCACCCTTCGATGTTATTTTGTAACACCCCCCTTTCTCCCCTCCGTGTGGCCGGACACCGTCAAGCGACTCGCCGCGGTATTCGGCGAGTCGTCGCGTGCGTTCAGGGCCGGCCGGGGTGTCCGCGGGAAGGAACGAAAGTACTTAGAGTCTCGTGTCTTTTCTTGTCGGATATTTACATTTATTTTTAGATCGGCTATTTACAATATACTTATATACAGATGTTCCGCCGCGGTGCTTGTCGTACGGGCGACGTAAACAAAGTTGTCGGCGGTCGCGTGAGTTTCGCTTTTCTTTACGTACGTTTTTAGGACGCGACGCTTATCGCACGGGTGACGCAAACGGAATCGTCGTCGGTCGCGTGAATTCGCGCGCGTTGGTACAATAATGTGCCCTCCCTATGATGGACCGCGGTTTTCTCTAGGAACGGGAGCGCGGGGGCAATCGCCGAGAACACTCAGCAGAGGCGAAGTACTCTTTACCTCCGGATTGCGCCACGCTCGTCAGGAACCGCCGAAGCGGCTGGAGATGCTGCCCGGGTGTCGACCACGGGATAAACCGAGAACGCTCGGCGGAGGCGAAGCACGCTTCACCCCGCTTTATCCGCTGTGGCTGGCGACCTGGGAGCTTCGGAGGAAAGGAGGCGGTGTCGCGGCCAAGAACTCTTGGCGAAGGCCGAGAACGCTCGACCCTCGTGCTTAGCGACTCCTGGGTTGCTCGATTGTCTGTGAAGCTACTGAGCGGAGGCCCGGAACGGAGCTCAGTAGATCGGAAGACTGCTCTCGATCGCTCGGTACCCGGCCTTTTTATTTGGTCTTTCGCGTGGCCCGGGGCGTTCGGGTTCCCGGGGGTTGGCGTTGCAGCGCTCGTCGCGATCGTTAATAGTATTAATTACCCGAAAGATGGCAAAAGGTCATCAAACTAAAACTAATCACTAAAACAAAAGAAACGGCGGTAGTCTTACAACGACCGGGGCTGGTTACAAAGGAGAAAGATCAGCGCGGTTCTGCAGCTCCTGGTGGTCAATGATCGGCGGAGCACCGCTCACCCTTCTTGGATTGTCGGACAAATCAGGCTCGTTGTGCGCTAAAGCGGTAACGTAAAGACTATTAAAAAAATTAGTTGTTAGTTTAATTGTTTACGGACGGAAAACTCCACGATCTTTTAACCTTACCGGTACGGTAGATTTATTGATAAAATCTTTCTTCTTTACTATTTATTTTTGATATACAATGTTACGTTATTTGGCACAAAATAGAATTAGCAGTTCGTACTCCGCAATACTGTTACAATACTTGCTCCAATCATCCTGAGAATACTTGTAATAACATTTGTCAAAAATAAAAATAGATGTAATTTCCCTTGCGGGAAACATCGCGGACCTCTGCTCCGCTTACCAAATAATTCAAAATCAGAAACGCCAACATAAAACATAAAACTCTAAAATACAAATACAAAAAAATCTAAAAAACAAAAATAACGCTACAGACATAACAAAACGTACAAGACTACTACTACTAAACCAACGGAAATATAAAAACCAATTACTTATTCTATTTATCTTATTTAACATTAAAACAACATGCGAGAGAGAGAGAGAGAGAGAGAGAGAGAGAGAGAGAGAGAGAGAGAGGGGGAGAGAGAGGGGAGAGAGAGAGAGAGAGAGAGAGAGAGAGAGAGAGAGAGAGAGAGAGAGAGAGAGAGAGAGAGAGAGAGAGAGGGGGGAGAGGGAGAGGGAGAGAGATAGGGAGAGAGAGAAAGAGAGAGAGAGAGTGAGGGGGTAGAGAGAGGGGAGGAACATTTATTTAAATCTATTTCTTATTCATTCCACCTATTTCATTCTCAGGTTTATTCCAATTTACTCATTCTGGATTTCCGCTTTCGCTGCACTTCCTTACATTCTTTCCTTTCCTTTCGCTTTCACATTGAATCATCCTTGCTCTATTCTTTATTTCTTCTACCTTTATTATCCATCTGTGTGAAAAGACAGGATCAAAATAATTTCGGTTTAAACCAGCTATATTTAGTCTCTATACAAAAGAAATGTTTGTTGTGCGCGACGGCGTCGCAAAAACTCTAAACGTGCAGCACGCGATTAAATCGAGACACTTGTCTCACGATACTCGACGCGTCGAGCAAATGACAAATCGCAAAAAACGGGGAATCCGCACTCTGTTTTCGAAACGACTGTGTCGCGTCGAAAGGAGCCGCTCCTTTTATACCGAGAAAAGGCCCAGAATTTTCGGGAAAGTGCCGGCGCCGATAACACGTTATTATGAAGTGATCTAGATCGCTTCAGGTGAGTTTACCGGCGTGACCGCGGTATAAACAGAGTAAAGGTGAGGTAACACGATGCTCACCACGGCGTGTTAAAAATATTGTTGCCGTGGCTGGCGTTGAAGCCAGCTGTTCGGCACGCGGGCGCGGCGTGATCCACGCGACATCGACTCACTAAGCGGTGACCGCGACGGTAATTATTTTCCTTTCCGAACACCATCCCTTTCCCTCTTTTTTTCCCCTAAAACCTTTTCTGTCATTACCTTCCACTCATTGTCCAAACTCCAATCTATACATCTTTCCCATATATGTTCCCACGTCTCCATTTGCCCCATGCACAATTTAAATTTTTTCTTCTCTTTATTTTTCCAATACTTAATCCCTCTTACTTTCTTCTTTAATTTAAACCTTGCTACCCTTTGCCACCTTTCTTCTTTTCAATCCCCTTTAAAATATCCCGGTATCCCATCTCCTTCAACTCTGTCATATACTTTATTAAACTTTGATTCTCTTATATCTTCCATCTTTCTTCTCTTTGCATACTTCTTTTTTTTCACCACATCCTCTCCTCTTATTTCACTTTTTTCTTTCTTTTCTTCTATTATTTTCAAAATCCACCCAAAATTTTTATAACACTTCTTCTTTTTTATTTCCCATTTTTCTTTCCACTTTTCCTCCTTTGTCTTTTTCCTCAATTCTTCCCAGCATCTTCTTGCCAGCTCCCCTCCTCTTCCCTCCCCTAGTCTTCTTTTATATTTCCATGTCTTTACACATGCTCTCCCTTTTAGTTTATCTTTTTGCATTTTCTCTCTTAACATATATTATGGAATAAACGTCTTCACTTCCAAAATCCATCTCAAATGTTTTTTATGTATTCTTTCTATTTCCTTTTTTTCCTTCTACCCCTATACTTCAATACCATAATTAATCACTGTCCATACCAATCTGTCAAACAACCACATTCTCCTGCCCCAGTCTTATCCGAATTTTTTTTTCCTTTATACTCCATACCTGTCCCAATATTACTGCGTCTTTTCTCATCCTGTCCTTCGCCTGTTCCTTCTGATCTCCGTTTGCTGTAACTATATCTTAATACTTATACCTTCTTACTTCTTTACAACAAATAAAAATACAGGGTGTTTCGTTCCATGTCGAACCCATTAGGAATAGATAGAACTCGGGTAGACAAATAAGAAAGTCTCATAACATCTTGTAAAATTCTCAACCGTTAATGAGAAAAAAATTAATTTGTCTAGCGCAAGACCGACAAGAAAGCTACACGTGAGTGAGCGCGACAGGCGAGTGGTGCCGTTGCCTGTCGCGCTCACTCACGTGTGCTTCTTTGTCGCTCATGCGCTAGACAAATTAATCGCTCTGGACATCATTCCAACCTGAAGGCATATCTTCTCATGTCCTCATAGGTCATAGAGAAAACATGATTTCTTCAGGTAATGATGTGAAGTAGAAAAATCCTGCTTATATGGTTTACTACGCTAAACATTCACACTGATTCACACTTCGCATTAACAAAACACAAAAATATAATTGTAATACATAAGTATTGTTCGTTTTACCTTTCGGGAGTCACTCCGAGCAAGCTCAACACATCCCAAGTGTGTTGAAAGAGAGATCACTTGTGCAACCCGGCACCGTCCTTTTCTTCTAATGTCACACATTAGAAGAAGTCAGTGCCAAGTTGCAAGAGTAATGTCTTTTTCAACGCACTTGGAATGTGTTGGGCTTGCTCGGAGTGACTCTCGGAAGGCAAAATAAACAATGCTATACATTGTTTACATTTTTTTCTAATCAAACATTTATAATTATCTAATACGTGTTTTTTTACGTTTATCGATTAGACATGCACTTTGTACAAACTTTTTGCGCAAAACTCTAACATTATTAATATCGCGATTACTTCCAAAGCTATATCAATATTTTCCTGAACAATTTATCTATTTTTATGATTACAACACAGCGTTATACTACGAAGTACAATAATTTGTAGAATTGCTCTAAACAAATGTTAATAAAACACTTAGAAAAAAATATGTGAAAGTCAGAAGAATTGTTCACAAAACACTTTTGCTCACGGTTTAAACAGACTTTTCGGTTGTCATAAGTCGCAAAATGTCTTAAAGTATACGCTAGAATTAATAGCGTACTTTTGCGAACTATTTCTATCCTTGCGCGCCTGTATAAACACAAACGCGAGCAAGCGAGAGAACGAAGGTGCGCTTATAATAATTTCTTCGCGATCACTCATGCGTTCTCTCTCACACACACAGTCGCGAACAGAACAGGACATGAAAATGCTTCCCTCTAAATTTTTCCTCGTCTTCTCGCTTCTCTCGGTGCTCCAGGGCTCACGTACGCCATCTGCGGTAAGGCCTGACGCACACCACCCTAGCTCACTCGCGTTAGCCGCCGTCGTCACAGTGAGTCAGGCCATTATTGCCGGTTACTCTACATTTGATATATAAGATGCCACTTTTTTTTATTTTTTCATCCGTTTCGATTCCTTCAATTTTTGTCTTTGCTTTTTTATTATATTCCTCTTCTTATATAGTTTCTTCTGGTATTTCCTCAAATTTCGGCAACTACATTTCATTGTGGCTTGTGTTTTTGTTGTTCCATCGGTGTTGCTTTTTTCAAGTGCTGGTACCAAATTAAGATTACACTGAACATCTTCGGAAGCATTAATTGTAACATGAATATTCTCGGAAACTATACTATTAATACTACTAATACATTTGGACTCTAAATTTAAAATAGGAAACACGGTTTTTTTCAAGCATTGTCTTGTTCGATCGACAATGAACATATCTTCCGAAAAATGTTTAGTGCAGATCTTTAGTTGGGCCAGCTTCTCTGTAGATAAACCTGAAACAAAGAAATTGAAACCGCCCCTTTTTACCCGAGTGAGCCGGACGTCGGCTTAGAAATCCGCCGTTGCGTGGCGGATCAACGCGTGGACGGGATCCGGCCGGGGCGAGAACAGAAACGTAACACGCTTTACTTACAATCACAGTTGCTATTTATTACATAAATAGATAGAAGATACAAGAAACACAAATAGAACGGTGTTTATATACAATTGCGACGCGCAGATGTGTTCGATGTTATTTACACGGAGCGGGGAATCCCGGTGTCGACGCGATTGCTGAATTCGCGGGATTCCCGATCGTTTTCGCGGTAAGGTGTTAGATCGCAGGAGTCACGCGATATTTACAAACGCAATCGCTCGGTGCACGTATCATTGTCGATGTCCCCGAGTCGCGCAAAGCCTTGTTTCGTATCGACGCGGTCCCACACGTGTCGCCGAATATAACCGGAGACCGCAATTTCGCGAATCGAGAAGGCTAGGACTGCACCTGGTGGTCGGTCGTCGAGAACACTTGACCGAGGCGAGGAACACCTCACCTCGATATCCGGTGCGATAGGAGTTGGGCCGCCGGAATGCCCGGCGGCTCCTGAGCGATGCTGGCACCGAAGACCGAGGTTTACGTCACCAAGAACACTCGGCAGAGGCGAAGTACTCGTCACCCCGTAGACGTTTCAATCGTTCGATGTGCGGTATCGAAAGTAGGAAAGCGGCGGCTGAGAACTCTCAGCGAAGGTGAGTAAAACTTCACCCCGTGCACTATATGCGGCTTGTGAGGATAGAAGAGGTGAGACAGCAGATCGGAGAGCGGTCGTGCTGTCGTGCTGGTACGGATCGGAGTCGTTCCTGGCCCGGAGGATAACTCTTTTTATATCGGTTTTTTCGGCACCTCCTGGGGAAACTTTTTATAAGTGGAGGCCATCGCAAGCGCCGCGATCCTGCGTGACTCACGACGGAAACCCGCCCGCGGCTTCGGATATGCTCGCATTTCTTCTGTATTGTTAGATACATAAGTTTTCTTATTTTTTAATTAAATAAATATATTTCTTAATTAACAATATTTTTATAGTATGTAATATATATGTTACATTGTACTTACCAAAAAAAAAATTGCCTCAATAACCTTAGTTCAATAAAATTAAATAATATTATATAATAAAATATAATGAAAAAAAATATCCTTTTAAACTCTTCACTGGCACTGCTGTCACTGCAATTATTTTAATATTTATTGAAAAATACTAACAAAATACTGGCACTATACACTGTAATGCACTTTGCAATATATTGACAGGCTATTTTACACATACATGAAATTGGCGGATTCGGTGCATTCATGTGCACTGGTGCAGCTAAATTTTTTTTTTTTTTAATTGAGAAAATAAAGGAGCCGTTGGGAGCGTGCCCATTTGGCTTACACTTTGGTACGCAGTATACATAAAAGAACAAACTTTCCGCAAACCTATAGTAGACGCTAAAAACGCGTTTCACTACGGCTGGAAGCAATGCACATAGAAACCGGCATAAACTACCTTAACCTAGGGAGTCGCACGCGTCAAGTCAGAAGATCTCACTGTAATGTAAAAAAGGGGGCGCCATGAGAAAATACAAATTCTTATTATCGACTAAGATTAGTTCTAAGCTTACACACTACGGCGGTTGCCTAAAGATTAACTGTTGTAAAAAATTTCCAATATCTCAAAAATTGTGTAGTACGTAGGAAAACAGACCTACGCTTAATTATACAATATATAAAGAATTAGTCTAGTATTACTAACGATCACAGCTCAGTATGAATGATTCACAGTATACTTAAATTGCGTTGGAACTAATCCAACAGGAGCTCATGGTATCTACAAGCATAAATAAAAGTCAGTACTGTCAAATACGCCTGCCTATAATACTAGTTAATTAAATATACGATAAAGTGAAAGGCTGTACACAAAGCACCAAAATAACAATTAAACCAAAATACAATATAAATCTGTAACTAATTATATTATTTTGGGCGAGTTACTTTTATTACAAGTCGCATCTCTCCTTAACTGCACAACGACTAAAAATAGTAATATTTTCGCAATTTTCGCCAAAACGCACGACAAGATATCTATATGTGAAACCGACACTAAACGCTACTAAATATATTTGTCTATCGAATTTGTTGCCAAAGGCTACGAACAATTAAGAAATTTCAGACTCCGCGTCGCGACAACCACCGATCGCCCAAGATTTCGCGCGATTACCGAACATTTTCATTTTACGCGAGCCGACCAACCCAACACGCCCGCGGCGTGTAGCGCGGACCGCCGTAGCCGGGGACACGGGCCGACCGGCCGCCCGCACTGCGCACCGCCACAGACCGCTCGAAAGGGGGTTTTTCCCACTCTCGAGCCAACGGGTATATAAGCCGGTTCGAACGCGAGAGAAGTACCTTTTCCTCGCTAAAGAGCACTCCAGCAACCGATCCTCCAGGACTTGAGCACTTCCAAGCCTTCTTCGACCGGGCTCACCCGGCCTTCAAAACCGCTACTCGGGCACTCCCGAGCCTCCCTTCGACCGGGCACACCCAGCCTTAGAGACCACTACCACCAGGATTCGGGCGCTCCCGAGCCTTCCTCCAATCGGGCACTCCCGGTCTCCGACTTCTTCACCACCAAGACTCGGGCGCTCCCGAGCCTTTCCTCGACCGGGTTCTTCCGGTCTCCGATTCCGCGGCCACCGAAACTCGGGCGCTCCCTAACATTTTCCTCGATTAGACTACCGCCGGTGCTAAATCTCGTGGACGTTTCCGCATACACTGCGCTACCGACCCGCGACACGGCCTGAACGGCTTATCTTGTACTCTGCGCTACCGACCCGCGACCGCGAAACTCTGTCCATGCGACACGGTCTGGACGGCCTATCTTGTACTCTGCGCTACCGACCCGCGACCACGAGACCCTGTCCGTGCGACGCGGCCTGGACGGTTCACCTTGTATATTGCGCTGCTGACACCGCGACCGCGTAACTCTGTCCGTGCGACACAGCCTTGAAGGCCCACCTTGTACTCCGCGTTACTGATTCGCGACCGCGCAACCCTGTCCTTGCGACACGGCCTGGTCGGCCTCAACCTGTAAATAGTTCTTAAGACTTAAAGGAAGGCAGGATCTCTGTACAATCACGCTTTTCGCAAATTACTCACGTTAACTTTTAGTTCGTTAACCTTTTGTACAAATTGCTTTAAGCCATATTTTTTTGTTTTCTTTTATTTACATTGTATTATTCTGGTTCTTATTATCTTTTATTTTATAATAAATTACTTTATTTTTACGTTATTCACGTCTCGATTTTTCAACTCGTACCTTGGATCCCGACGAGCTTTCCACCGACATAAATTACCGTGTTACAAATTAATAAATTGATCCAACGCTTTTACGACAGCCTGGTCCAGAGAAGCCAGGAGGTAATTGACACTGTAAAAAAAATGCCCTGAGACTCAACCAAGGATTCGCAGAGAGCCAATCGCTGTGCAGTATATTTCTTACAGGCCGTAAAAAACATGGTCCGTCGTCTCCTCGTCGCCGCACACGTCGCAAAGAGAAATGCTAACGATATTAAAACGAAATAGACTAGTATTCAATGAAGAGTGCTCACTTTGGAGCCTGATAATAGTGGTGACCGCTCTTCTGCTGATTCCGAGCTTTGTATACCATGGGTGTTTTACAGAAATCAGGAAATTGTCACAGAAAATAGAACCCCAGCGTGGGGCCTCATCTTGAGCCCATTAATTGAGTTGTGTCAGCATGAGATTTTTACTAAGGTTCTTCAGCTTAGAAGGAGAAAGCCCCACTTGAGTGTCAGCGCCATATCGTATCGCATCTTTGGCCAACAGGTCAGCTGCCTCATTTTCCAGAATTCCGCGATGACTGGGAATCCAAACTAGACTCACTTCGACGCCCCTCTCCACAGTCAAGAAATGCAGAAGAGCCCTGACTTTAAGAACCAAATAGGAGCTCTGTCGGTGCTCGAAGGGAGCCTCAATCGCCGCTAGGGATGACATAGAATCAGTAAAGATTGTTAGACTGTGCCAACCTTTCTCGACGCCCAATTCCAAGATTCTGAGGATGGCCAGAACCTCCATGTAGAAGGAGGATACAAAGTTAGCAATCCTATATCGAAGGGATAACTGTTCATCGAGAAAAACAACCAAAAAACCCGTGAAAAGGACTCGGTCAACAACTGATTTGTCAGTGAATAGGCACATGAAAAAAAATCTCCAATGAAAAAATAGCTCGAAACTCTGCCTCTGCGCTAGGGCCACTGTGGATGATGTCCCTCCCACTGTTCACATTAATTTTCAGCTGGAACGTAATAGTTTCATATGTCTCCGAGAAGCATAACGGGGCCCGTGAGAGGGTCAGAAAATCTCAGCTTTTTCTCCAACTCGGTAAAAGCCAGTAGCAAGAGAGACCCGCAAAACAAATTGCTTGTATTGAAAAGCTCAGACTCGTCTCTCAATGCTTCAAGCTGATCAATAAGCCTTCTATCTTCCGCCAAGGCGGCTTTGATGATAAAATTCCTTGCCAAAAATCTACTCCTTAGAAGTAGAAGGGGTTCATGGGCCTCGCTGAAAACAACGTTTAATAAAGTGCTTTGTCTGTAACCCATAAAGATTCGAATGCCGCGACTCATAATTCTGTCCAAGCGGGTCTTCAGGTTGCCCGTTAGGTTGTGAAACAAAAAGCTGCCATACTCTACTTTGGATCTCACCAGGGCCCGAAACAACAATTCGAGGGTGAGAAAATCCGCACCCTACCACGTGCGGCAGAGGCATTTGATAATGGCAATCAAGGACATACTGCGCGAGATAACGTGGTTGATATGAGAAGACCAAATTAAGTCGGAGCAAAAGTGCATTCCCAGAAACCAAACCCGATGAAAGTTCGACACGGTTCTGTCGCGAATCAAAATCGAGAACCGACGGAAGCCGAACAATCCATTTCCGCCTCTCCGGCCTCGAGCCATAAGGGCATTATTATTGCGACTGAACACGCAAAACTGAGATTTGTAAGGAGAGATAACCAAACCTAGTTCATCTAGCCGGTTGCAAGTCTTTGCCACTGCTCGTTCCAGTTCGCAAATGCCCTCATCTAAAGAGAGCATCCAAGAATAAAGACACACATCATTGGCGTACTGTAAAATCCTGCATCTATCAGAGCCAACCGAATCCAGGTCTGTCACATAGAGCATGTAGAGAAAAGGGCTAAGGACGCTACCGAGATATCGAGTGCGTACAGTTTCTTCACCAAGATGTCAGGCAGCACATTGTAAGCAGCTTCTATATCTAAAAAGACCGCAGAAAGAGAAGCGTTCTTGTGAAAAACCATGGCGATCTCCGAGTATAAAATGGTAAGACTGTCAGTGCAGGACTTGTTTCTCCGAAAACCAAACTAGAATCTGGGCAATTTGTTGTGCTCAAGCCACCGTAAAAGTCTGAGGTTGACCATCTTCTCTATAACTTTGCCCAGACAGAAAGCCAAAGAGGTAGGGCGGAGCCATTCGAATTAGTCTTGGGAATAAAAAAGATTCTGTATTTGTGCCAACTATGAGGAAACGAACCGCGGATCATAACGGCATTGTAAATATACAGTAGAATGTCAAAGGCTTCAGAAGTAAGCCTCTTGATTATTCGGTAATCATTCCCATCAAGGCCGGGACTGAAGCCGGACCTGACTTCTCGAATCGCCGCTAGAAGCTTCTCTATATAAAAGGAGAGGTCCAAAAAGGAGTCTACCCTTTCGCCAGATAGAATCGGGAAGTCCACAGGAACCCAATCCGATCGCAGAGAATTAATTTTATCCAAGACCTTGGAAGTTTTGTTCAAACTATATTCATACTTATTTTCAGGGCGGTTAAAGCTGGATTGAAACTTCTTAACTGTTTAGACATAGAAAACATTGGAATTCTTATTAAAACCCTCACAAAATACCCTGAAGTTTGCCCTTTTAATATTTCGGAGCTCCCTTTTCGTAACAGAGACACGTTAAAGAGAGCCACCTTGCGAAGACGGATGAGTCGTTCGCATTTCTCATTCCACTAAACGCAAGGCGGAGAAGTCGGAGCCGTGCGCTACCCCACCCGGTTAGGCCGAGGCCTACCCAGGGTAGCCGAATCAAGGGGCCCACAATAAAAGCCGTAAATGTCTCATAAAGAACCTCCTCGCCAAGGCTCTCATATCCGGACAGCATATGAAGACTCTCGTCAAGATAATGCTGAAAACTCAACCAGTCTGTGCAAACGCCATACAGGCGATTTCCCTTTCTTACCACCGGTCGAAGATCCGGAGCACCATGCAAAAGGATGAATATGAGCAGATGGTCACTGTCCCAAGGGTCATCTTTGACCCGCCAGTTAGGCCCGGATCGCAAGGAAGAAATCAACAATCGAAAGGTCAATGACCGAATTAGAGTGATGAAACGCCCTGTAGAACGTTGGCGAACCGTCATTCAGAAGAACGAGATCCAAATCGAACAGATCCTTCTACAGGCTTACCTCAGAACGGCAAGAGCGGAAAGATCCCCAAATCTCGTTGTGAGTATTGTAGTCCCCTCCGAAGAAAGTTTTTCCGGTAAACTGAGAGAAGAACCGACGCCACTGGCCTAAAAACACGTCACTAGCGCTCGGGGGGCGATAACAGGAGATAAAAATTACGGGCTCACCTTCCATAAAATGCAGCTGAATTCAATATGGCGGCTAATAGTGCTACCGCCTGCTGCTGTCCCCATTGTATTAGAACTAATGGAACTTCCGTCTCCAGTAAAATGGTGGGAGTTTACCCACTCTGCTCTACTCTATACATTTGAACTAGCAGTAGTTCGCCAGCTCTTGTAAAAACTTTTATATTTAATACTCGAAATTAAACGGCTTCTTTAAGTGTTATAAGTTTTCTACATTTCACTTTCGTGCTCCTAGCCTTGCTTGAATTTGCGTAAGCACCTTCGTTTTTTTATTTTTATTACATAATCAATTACTATCTTTCCCATCAAAAATGAAAATAATAAATATATATTTGTAATTATGTTTATTGAACGCTTTACCTGTTACGTCTGATGTTATGTGTCGTTGAAATCCATACTAACGCTGCTGACAAACTTTTCGTCACAACGTGGACGACACTAATATTTTTTTAAAAAGGGAACTCAGAGGCTTGCTGAGTGTAATACCAAAGCCCTCATTTTTTGAGGAATAGTAAAACGGAGACGTAACCAATAAAAAAATAATAGGAATTTAAAGAAAATCTTTTTTTTTTATAGAAAAAGGGCTAACTCGCCCAAAACGTAAAAAAAAAAACAAAGACCAGTATTGTTACATGGTGACAAATGCTCCTCCCCGGTAGTTGACATTCCGTTTGTCTAATAATCCGCTTATTAAGAAATAGATTTACTGCTGTCAACAAACTGAACGTCGCGTTCGTGGCTAATCAGTTAAGTCATAAAACAGAACGAACAAGGGTTACAACTTTTTCTCTCCAACACTCATTCTGGTTCCAAGCTGCATAGTTATCATCCCTTCCTCAAAATTGATTTCTTTATTCCAACAAGACAACAATCTATTGTTTCTCATCCAGAAGATAATTTTTCTGGTTTCCTGTCAGATATCAATTCAAATACTCCTCAATATTGCGATTTACGTGTTAATTCTTTAAATAACAAAAATTTGTATCTCTGCCAAACTAACCGAATAATTACGTGGTGCAGTAGCAACGAGTTACAGTACTCTCAATTCGTCCGATATTCTTCTTCTCTGTGTAACTGCCAAGAATCAAGGCCTAACAAAATTTGAGCCTCTTGTTTCCATTTAACATATGCATTTTCAATCGATCAGCCTGAATGGAGTTTTCTGTGAACAGGCTTTCATTATTTCAGTTGTAATAGTTGAACCAAAATAAGTAATTAACTTTGCGGCTTTAATCATAATCCATCTTTCTTTTCCCGTGCATCCCATTTTTCTCACTAAATGTTTAAGATAAATCTAGCCTTGAGTAATTTGTAATTGATGTTTAAGTTGCAAAACGACATCTTGTTGTTAAATAGGAAAAGTGGCATGTTGCGCTCATGCATGCCTTATTTCTCGAAGGTACGGACTTTCGGAGATTTTGGTCATCTTTTTAGAAAATTAACCTTACAGTTTCTTTTTTTTTTTTTTTTTGTTTTTGGACTAACAAAGCCCTAGCATTCTGTCGGGCAGTAACGACGTGCAACCCGTCAGTAACGTCACGATCGAGTAATTATGATGAAAGTAATAAATTTGTGGCGAGACCCCTCTGTCCCGCTACTACAGGCGTACGCCTAATAACATGAAACCGCGCCGAAGGCGCACGATTACGACCGACCGACACCGAAGGCTAAGAAAGTAGGGATACCCCTACCTTCGACCAACGGGTATAAAAGCTGTCACAACGGACGGACTAGCATCTTTTTTCGATCCGGCTCTCGCCGCGACCACTTGGCCGCAACAGAGAGACTCTTAGTCTGATTCTGTCTCGGGGGATTATCCCGGACGATCCGCAGTGTAGCGATTCGGGGGATTTCCCAGCCGCGATCTCGGGGGTAATCCGGAGCACTGGCTGTCGACTCGGGGGAGACCCGGTCGACTTTCTCTTGGCAAACCTACCCGTCTCGGGGGAATCTCGGACGATCCGCAGTGCAGCGACTCGGGGGATTTCCCGGCCGCGATCTCGGGGGTAACCCGGAGCACTGGCCGTCGACTCGGGGGAACCCGGTCGACTTCCTAACGACGAACTACCGGTCTCGGGGGTATCCCGGACCAGCTCTCACGCCACCTCTTTGGGAGGATATTCCATCCGCCCGCACAGAATCCTCCAGCGGATGCGCGACTCCCGATACCGACGGCGACAGGCCCAGGCCACCATCGCGTACCGCGACACTCGAGACGTATTTTCGTTCCCGCGCTTATTGTATCTAATCCTGCGACACCGACCCGCTTGCGACCGACGCTGATCGCGTTCCCGTTTCTGCGCTTATTATATATAACCCTGCGACGCCGACCCGCTTGTGACTGACGCTAATCGCGTTCCCGTCCTCGGGCTTATTGTGTGTAACCCTGCGACACCGACGCACTCACAATCAGCGCTGCTTTCTAACGTATTGCATGAGGCCCTGCGGCACCAACCCGCTTACGACCCACATGGCTTGCGTTTTCGTTCCCTCGCTTATTGTACGTAACCTTACAACGCCGGCTCGCTTGCGACCGACGCTACTTGCGTTTCCGTTCTTTAGTTTATTATTTGTAATCCAGCGTCACCGACCCGCTTACGACCGACGTTGCGGTCGCTCTCGTTTCCGAGCATATTGCGTGCGGCCCCCGCGGTACCGACCCACATTCAACCGACACGCTTGCTTAGCCGCATTGTATGCGACCCCCACGATCGTAACTACGTACGACTGTCACCTATACATAAAACGTTCAACCGGCCCTCGCTTCACGGGCGGCCGTAGTTATCGACATAGCTCCCTACTGACGCAGTTCCGTTCGCGAATACCAACGTATTTCTCCCCATCGTATCGAGTATAATAGAGCACGCTACGGATAACATCGCACTCCGTCCCGCTTGTACGAACGTATGCCACTTCTGGCTTCCTTTTCTTATGTAAATAGTGTAATTAAAACTCATTTGTTAATACGCATGAACCAGTGCACGGCTTCTTTGCACCCTGAGCTCCACTGAGCGGCCTCCGGCCAAGCAAAGCACTAGTGTTACAAATTGTGTAAAAGTCATCAAAGTGATTGGTGACACATGCTTTGCTTTCATCTCTCGTTCATCGCCGCTACGCGCGAAGACTTGCATTTACTTGCTAACAAAGCACAACAGACAAGTAGGTGTGTATTAAATGAAATGATGCCATTAAACCCTGGTCTCCTTTATTTTAATCGAAAGTTTTACATTTTTGGCTTTGTATCGTCATATCTTAAATACTTGACCATGTATGTACAGAAAAAGTAAAAATGCTTTTTTTATGCAAATTAATCTCAATTTGTTTAATAAACCCACTTAAAGTTCGACCTACTTAGCCGATATATGAGATCCGACAATCTCTGCTGCGCAAACTCGACGACTCGACGCGTAAACACGGTCGGACTCGCTACGCGTACACTTAAAACATAACATTACTGCATTTTTTAATTACTCAATGATTGTATCGTAAGTGAAATTAATGAATTAAACTAAAATACGTAAGGTTAATTATAATTGATCTGTGTAACAATTTGTCACGAAGGTGAATTTCATGTCTTTCTTGCAAACGCACGTGATCAAATCATTTTTATTGAATTTTTTATTTTGTTTGATTTGAGCACCACATTGATTATTTAAGGAGTTTTTCCACCCTGACAATTTCTAAATAAGTAGTTTTTTTGATAAATTTTTTTTTTAGAAAACTAACGTTATATAAATTGATATTTTGGAAACATATTATACATTATCAAAACTCAAAATTTGAAGAGTAGTAAAAATATAAAAAAATTAATATGGCGTCTACAACAAATTCCGTAAAAAACATTTCCTTTTTACACAAACGGCAATTTTCTAATAGTGAAAGTAATCAAAAAGATGAATTTTCTATTGTTTATAAAGAAAAAGGTTATGGTGTAACGTAGGTTTTTTCAATTTGTTGAAACTTGTGGAAATAAACTTTTGAAAAAATGTGTTTTTTGATTAAAATTTAATATTAAAAAATTTATAATTAATTGATGAGTTGTTATATAAAAAAAATTTTACGCTACACCATAGCTTTTTTCTTTATAAACAATAAAAATTTTTTTTTCTGATTACCCCAGTTTCCAAAAAGTTGTCACCCGTGCAAAATAAAGGACTTTTAATTATGGATAACATGTTCTGAAATATAAATAATATAATGCGATAGTTCTCTCAAAAAATATTCATAAAAAACCGCTGATTTTAGAAATTGTCAGAGTGGGCAGACCCCTTAAAAACGTATGAGACTCGAAACAGCAGGGGTATACATCCACGAGCTACCGACCTGTTGTACCACCTCTTAAAACACAGTTTACACAATCAGACCACCGTCGCGTGAAATAATTTACTACAATAAAGTTGCATTTAGTTAAGCACAAATAATCTACACAAAAATGAGCTGTTTGAGTCTATTTCTGCTAAGCAAGCTGATAAGAAAGAGAACAAAGTCTGGTCACTGTTACAATTAGCACATAAAAGTTAAACGCAAAGTCTTTTCGGAATTATCAAGAGCACAGATGTGTAATCACGCACGATGATACACCGAAAGTGTAAAAAGACGACAAAGAACCGACAAAGAGTACCCGGATGCGCTTCCAACAGTGTAATTCAGAAGCATCGATTGACTGTATTTGTTCGATGACTGAGAGATGCTGCCATCTCGCAGGTCGTCTATCTCAAAAACGAATTAATTCGTACAATAATTATTACAATTTTGCAAAATAATATATAATTTTTTGACTCGAATTATTATTGCCTATTCACAATTTTTTAATTTAAAGTTTTGTTTTGGATGACCTGTATAAATTTATTTTAAATCTACTTTATTAACCTATCTGATTTTACCAGATATCAATTGTAATATAATATTATTGTAATACTATATTACTTTTACCTTGTATTTAGTGGATAGTATCAATTGATTATTATTAATTTTTTTAATTATTTTAATATACTAACAATTATAATCTTTTGCTTAGCATATGTTAAAAAGAATGAAAGATGAAAAGAAATTTTTAATAGTGGGTTATTCATTTGGATGTTTAATTGCTATTGAATTAGCAAGACTATTAGAAGCTAAAGAATTCTCAGGACGGCTAATATTAATAGATGGTGCTCCTAATCAAATAAAATTTTATTTTAAACGATATTTTGAAAATTCTTCGCCAAAAGAGATAGAAAATAAAATATTGGTAAATTTGCTGAAAACTTACACAAAAATTACCGAAAGCATGGTTAGTAAACTGTAAAAATAAAATCATTTTTAATGTACAAATTTTATTACATAAGTTTTAGGTAACAATGTAAAAATAATTTTTGTAACATCTGTCTCAAAAATTTTTTTTCCGAACTTTTACATATTTACCAAAAATATATGTAGTAATATTCAAGGTCGTGAAAAAATAAAAATAGTTAAAATAAGTATCTCAACTTGTTTTACAGTTCAGCTAATGGTAATATTACTTTTGTTGAATATTATAACATTTCTTATTTTAAATTTATAAAATTTGTTATTATGAATTATATCCAGTATTAATGTTTTATATATTTACAGGTTTTAACACAATTGAATAATTGTATCACATTTGAAGAGAAATTCAAGTTATTTAACTCTTATTTTTCAACAGAATTAAAAGTATTATCAATTGAAAATCAAAAATTTGTATATTTTACAATTTACAATTATATTATTTCCATGAAAAATTACGATGTATCTTCTTTACCTCGTCTTAAATCACCTATAACGTTGTTGAAACCTACATTTCCAATAATTTCTTTTCCTGAAGAGGATTATGGTCTTCACAAGGTAAATGTATTATAAATTGAAGTGTATTAAGTTTAGTACAAATATAAATTTTTAAATAAGAAAAGTTTTATAATAAGAGACGTATTTTTAGATAACCGAGTGTAATGTGCAAATTTATTATGTAGAAGGAAGTCATACTACAATAATGGATAACGATAAAATTATATCAGTTATTAATGAAGAAAAAATGAAAGATAATGTAATACAATAAATATAACACAATAATATCTGCCAACACAAATGTAGGTAAGATTTTGTTCACCGAAAAATTGTAGACGAGAAATAGATTTTGTTATTGAATATATTAAAATTATTATAAACAACAATCTAGTAAAACATTTTCAACATTAATCAGTAAAATGTGTATGATAATACGGCGGTAAAATACGAGCAAACTCATAAAAAATGTCTCAGAATTGTTTCAGACTTATTAAAAAAATTTCAGATTTGTAAGTAATATATTGGTAGCACCAGGGGTACAAACGTCATGACGTCATTGATGCCAGAGTCGTGGCTACCCCATAGCTACCAGGTGATTGGTTACCCCGTAGCTGTACGCGCTATGATTGGTCGAGCTCAACGTCTATTCAAAAAGGGACAGAGTCAAAAAAAGTAAATAATATGGCGAAAGTCGAATTTGGGAAGAATCAGAGATGGAAATAAAATAGCGGAGTATGAAATTTTTGCATTGGATATTTCGTAGCTGCCCGCGTTGTGATTGGTTAAGTGTGACAATGCTTTAAAACTTATTAAAAAAAGAAGACGGACAAAATAACGGAAATTGGGATTTGGGACTATTATCTATTTTATGATGTGCATAGCATTAGTGTACAAAGATAAAAATAGGGAAAAGATATAGGAAATATCAAATATGAAGTATACAACATTTTTATCATTGTATAATGGCGAAATTACATAATTTGCGCATAGCATTAAACGGGAAAATTATAAAATAAATATAGACATGAATATAAGTCTTGAAAAACTGTTTTTATAATATGGGTTTTACTTATTTGTATAAATAAAAATAGTACAAAAATATTAAAGTTAAGTTGAATGTACGTATCATTATTTTCTTCTGCGGGGTACAATTAATAGATATCTATTCTGCTTACATTAACTGAACTCATACATTGCTTATTATATTATTCAATCTGTTTGAATAAAAGAGAGAAAGCATATTTATCCATTCTTTTCTTCATTCACACTCATTCTGTAAACCTTCGCTTCTGTCGCATTTTCTTTTCTTTTTTTTTCTTTTTTATTTATTCTTTCATTTATTTTTGTTATTTTCACTTTTTTCCTTATTTCTTCCATTTTTATTAACCATTTCTCTTCTTCTCCTCTTCTTCCAATACTTCTTTTACTATTTTCTGCTATTACTTTTCCTCCCCCAATTAAAAATCTCTCCTTCACATACTCCAACGTTTCATCCACGTCTTTACATATCCCATATCTTTTCTCTTTTTCTGTCCCTCAATACTTATTTTTCTTCATATTATCCACCAATCTAAGATTTGCAAATCTTTGCCATCTTTCTTTCTTCCACTCCTTCTTTAAATATTTTGGTATCCTAAACACTTTTATGTTATGTGCCAACAGAATTTAATTATTTTAAAAAACATTAATCTGCAACGAGATTGTTTCAAGGTAATGCATTTAAGCATTAATTGAAACAATTCCAAAGCAATTACCTGACACACTTAAATCAAATTTCATCGGACGCGTGCTGACCACGCGTCAGCATAAAAATTTTGGCCACAACATTCTTCCTCCTTTACGAAATTTAAGTAAGTTAAATTTACACCTCTAGTGTATGGCGCGGACCTACTCCTATATAAAAACCGCACCAAGATCCACTACATTATTATTGAAGTTTATCTTTGGTTCAAAGTGCAATAATTATTAACGATTTGTTGCACCGTATACAAATAAAAATATCATTCTGCTGTCAAGAAAATTAATTACTTAATGTGGCGGTAGTACATGCCACCACAAGCGCCTATCGAACGGCAACCCGGTTAACACGCGTAATTAAAAGCTCGCCGCTAGGAGCGCGACTCTCTCGTGAGTCAGATTACCGCAAGGATTGTAAATATATAAGGCGAAGGACCGAAACCGGTTTTCGCTTCACGCCAATTAGCGAGTCTAGAGCACATCCGAAAAGATAGTGCCAGATAAGCCTATACTAGCGAAAAGCCGATTTTGATTGTAACTGCGGAGAGCTTTCCATATTGGAAGTTCTTCCTGCAAGGGGGGTCGATGCCGACTGAGGCGAAGACGGAAACGCTCGTGGACCTTCCCGCTGGAGCACCGAGGCGGAAACGGACCCAACGAGGACGGGGCAGGAGTAAACCGGCAGCGGAAGGATCACCGGACAGTACCACCAGCCCGGAGAAGCCGAGGATCTTGAAGGTGGAAGTTTTTCCACCAGAACAGCCGCTTAGTCCCCGGGATACCACGGATCACGGTGCAGCCGCCACAGCCGAAGCTGCCACCGATAGAACTCCGACCTTGGGCGCCCTGTGCTTTGTGGCTATTTCCACCTCGCCTTACTCGGCCTCCCAAGGTCGCATTGCTGCCTGGTGACGTGAGGACCTACCGGCTGACTAGCCCGAGGTACCATATACCGGGCACGCCTCGACCACTGCCAGTGTCTCAAGGGACTCAGACGGAGGACATCCCAGTGCCAGCCATCCAGCACGCTCCGAGGCTGACCACTGCTGGAACCCAGACAGATCCATGGGCCACGTCATCTGCCTCCGACTCTGAGCCCATTAAATACCCAGGGAATGAACGGTGGAGACCGATCAGAGGTACTTTGAGGGCTCCCCACATATCCTATCGGGAGAGACGAGTTTAACCTCGCTTCTCAGCCCGACTTAATCTTTTGAGGAAAGCGCCCTAAGGGGCGCGATTTAAACCAATCCAAAGATAAAGTGTATATACATCTTGTAAATAGTAGAAATAAAGAATAGTGTAATACTCGTAGCTTTAAGATTCCTAAGTTTCTTTCCAAAATGGCGCAAACGCTATACTTAACTTAATTTATTTGTTTTAAATAATTATTGTGATCAACTAAAAATATATTCTTGATATTAATTTTAAGATATACTCATCACAAATATTTAATATTCTCATTATAATATAAAACAACAATATTGTAGCGGTCGATGCATTCTGTGAACGCAGTATAATGCGTCGTCTGCTACAGCATAAGTTAACCTAATAACCTGTCAACCGCGACAGCTTGAGCTGTCAATGAGAAGAGTTTGCCTTCACTCCGCTAGGTGGTTTGGAGGCAAATTCAATTCTCGGGAGTAAAAATGACCAGAGGCATATACTGGACCAGTTGGCCGGTCAAATCCGCCAACGATCTGCTTTTAAGTAATCGAAAGCCTAGTGTTGTAACCTGCCAAGGTGTGCGCTGACAGACAGAAGCACCCAAAGTAAAAGTGACCTAACTCTCTCTAGATGAACGAGCACTCTTACAAAAAAGTAAGACGAGGGAAGCGGATCAAGAAGGTCATAACTCCTGCCTTCTTGCCTACATCACCGGAGAGCGATAAGGAAAATCTGCCGATCCAACCGAAGATACTAAGCATCGAGAACTTCACTGGTAGAATAAAAATCCTACCAAGAAAGAAGTTCGACGAAGGAATACAGCTCCTACCTTAAAGGCTTATCCCAATTGAAGAGTCACTACCAAGAACGCTACTGAAGATAGAAGAAAAGGATCAACATAAAGACATCGGAACCCAGGCAAAGATCTCTTCGGCTGAAACTGGAACCCAGGCAGAGACATTAACTGCCGAGACTGGAACCCAAGCAGAAATCTTCCGACGACATCAAACAACGCAGACGGAAGAAGGAGAGAGCTACCCACTAAAGTATCCGGGTGACGACAAGTGGGGACCAATCTTGGTCACCCTCACTGAACCTCACATAAGTTTTCGCAAACGCCGACAGGGCAAATAAAAGTCTTCGGCATTTTGAAAGGCGCCTAACCAAATGGGCGCCGCCTAAAATACAGCAAACATAAAAATTGTAAAAATTGTAATTAAACTCTAATAAATATATGTTGAAGAATATTTGAAGATCAACTGATTCTACCATAAATATATTATTTGTTCAAGAATAATATAATACTATATCAAGGAAAAATTAATTTGCTTAATTTAAATACCTTACAATTAATTAATCCAAGAAAATTTATTAAATTTAAGAAATTTAGTGTATTTCTTTCAAATTCAACACAAAATAATTAAAATATATAAAATACATACTTTGTTGGGAACTCGGTTTATCGCTCGTTCCGTTTGTTGATGAGAGTCAATAGAATCTTTAAATCACATTTTGTGACACCAAAGCTCACGACTCGATGACGTGTATTTTTTACCGATCCGCTTGCAAACTCTTGTAGCGTTAATTATAAAAATCGAAATTGTCGCAACTCATTTTGGTAACTCGCCACAGGTGAGCGAGTAAAAATTTTACGAGTGGCTTCCGACGGGCGTTTGAGCGTCGTCGGCCGAGCCCCGTGAGAGACCGGTTTTGATAAAAATTAACGTTATCGTATATCGCGCCCGTATAACACGAAGAGCCCTCGGCAGCGACCGAGACCGGAAATTAAGGCTCGCAATTTTGGTAGTGTTACGTCCCGGTAGTCGCGAGCGTCTATGACGGGTTCGGACCACGGGCTTTGGCAATTATGAGATTGCGATAATACGACAGAATTAAAATAGAATTTATCCTAAAGCAATTCTCTGATGTTCGATCGATATTATGATAGACTCGCTATTTAAGTAGGGCTGCTTATCCGGATTTTGTTCTAGATAAGATAAAAACAACAATATAGTTTTTTTGCACAATAAGCAATGTCGAATGTTACGCGAATTCGCTATTAAAACGCCGCAATTGCTGCACTCGTACTCTTCGCAACTTAACCCGATAAGTATTCGATGCGAAGGTACGTGATTGAAATCCGAAATGGGGTGTCCGCACCTAACCATGCATCTACGACAAAAGGGAAAACGCGTAATTTTCTGTTTAAAATAGCGGTATCTAGTTTCAAAAGTAGCGTGAGCTAACCAATTAGTGATTACCCTAGTCAGGTCTAATGGAAATGCGCGAGTAAGTATCCGCGCGCAAAGTTGTTTTGGGCACATTTATTAAGGCAAGATAAACTGTGGTTAAGCTTTTAATACAGATTTCGACGGGGTTATTTTGTAGAAATACTCTATCTCCGCTCAGCTCTAGAAAACGAGAAAAATCACGATGGACTAAACGACATGGATCGCAATTTCTATATTGTTCAGAAATCTCTAAAATCAATCTACAATCGCGACATTTTTGTGATTCGCAAGATGTTCCAAGACAAAAGTAATGCCCAGTAACAAGAGTAAAATTACTTTTAAGTTTATCAACGTTAACTGGAAAAATTAAACAATAATTATCGCGAGTTTCGCGGTGATGTTGATACACTTTGTGTACGCAGAGATCTGTCTCTAACCACTCGATTCGCGTGTAGGTTGAATTCAATAGAGCAGTATCGCGAGTACTAACAGCGCGTTGTGGGATAAGTTGATTGGGAGGGCACATTATACATTTTTAAAATGATATAAATTACACAAATAATATTCAGAATAGGAGTCCAGTCCTATTATTTGGAGCTAGAAAGTGCATGCGATGCGGTAGGTAAAGGGTTGAACACGCAACCCGCACAGCAGGGGTAGGGTCCAAGTAAAAACAAAAGAACGAAAGAGTAGAAAGTGAAAGTTTAAGGAAAATGACGAAACAAAGGAGTGAAAGTGAAAACTAGGGAAAGTTTGACAAGTCCGAACAGGAATGAACAGTTCGAAAGGAGTATGACTCGCAAGACAGATACAAAATTTAGATATGATAACTGATTTGACTTACTCACTCCTGGCATCTCGATTGCGCGTCGCGAATTAGCCTTCTCTGCTTCTCGACGAAGTCAGCGTCGCAGGATGCGGCGTTTTCCTGGGGATGGTTCTCGTATGCCTGTCTGCGGAGATTGTCCTTAGGGATATCCTCTAGGCTCGGCTTTCTTAGGACCACGGTGATCGGCGTCAGGCGATATTGTTGAAGAAGGCTGATGATCGTTCCGCGGTTGCCGCGCAAATGTCGATTCAACGTGTGATAGTAAGCTGCAATTTTACGGATCTGATATTTGAGACCACCGCACCGTACTTTGCCGTTGGACATAAGAGGTTCTTTTGGAATAAAAGATAAATTGCGAGAAAAATGCTTAAAGCAAAGAGCGTGCAGTGCGGCTGCACCGGAATCTATTTTCGATCACACAGGTTCCGTAATTAATTAACAAGAGTTAGAACCATTGGGGATTAGGTATGGTAGAAGATTCACTGATTTTACAAGTTTAAGTTTAAGTAAATATCTTTATATTCTAGACAAGTTATACGCTAGGTTAATACAAGCTTGAGTTACACTAAGTTACTAAGTTTGAATTTAAGCTAGATCTGAACGCGAGATAAACTCTCCTAAGAGAGAAGTGATTGAGTCGAAAACGAGTGTTGAACTACTTTCGAGCACGACTGCTCGGAGCTTCCTCGGCGCTACATTCCACCTTACGTTAACGTCGGTGGTGGGAATAGCGGTTTCGGCGCTGCAGGCCGCATGGTGATAGAATAGCTTTCCCGCCAAAATACTTATATTAAAAATGTAGAAATTGAAATACACTATTATTAACATGCTGAGTAAGTTGATTCACACGAGTGTTACATATATAGCTTAACTTCTAAGTTCTTATATATAGGATGTTCCGTAAGTCGAGGTCAATCGCTCGGGAGATAAATGAGGAACCAAAAAGAAGAAAAAGAGTTATATAAACATAGGTACAAAAATGCGTTGTTTCCAAGTTATCGACAGTTTTAACTCGCGCACGCGCGCGTGTGTGTGGATCTAAAAATTATATAAAATGTTCGAAATGACTTCCTTATGCATTAATGGATGCTCTAAGCTTTCTTTTCAAGGAGTCCCGAACTCTTTGTAGCACTTCGGGATTTTCTCTAATGTTTCTAAATCCATTAGTTATTCTTTGTTTAAGTTCATGGACGTTATTAACTGGCCGTTTGTAAATAAAGGATGTCAGATAACCCCAAAGATAGAAATCACACAGATTGAGATCGGGTGACCTAGGAGACCAGCGTACAGATCCTCCACGCCCTATCCATCGTCGACCGAATTTGCGTTCCAATTCTTGTCTAGCAATTAAACTGAAATGTGCAGGTGCACCATCGTGCATAAACCACATATTATGTCGTATGTTCAAAGGAACGTCTTCAAGAAATATACCTAATCTGCTTTTAAGAAATTCGACATAAGTTTCTTTATTTAATCTGTTTTCAAAAAAATGTGGTTCAACAAGTGAATTGTTAATTATTCCTCCCCAAACCAAACAACTGAACTGTCGTTCATGTTATTTTTTAACAATTGTATGAGGATTTGCTTCCATCCATTCATGTGTATTATGAAAATGTGTAATACCGTGTCTATCGAATGCTGCTTTATCTGTAAAAAGAATTATTTTACTGAAATTAGGCATTTGTTCTAATTTATTCACGAACCATTGTCAGAAATTGATACGTGGACCATAATTGTTTTCAGTCAATCCTTGAACACGTTGTACATGATAGGGATACAAGGATTTTCTGTTAAGAGATTTCCATATTGTAGTTGTTGGCAAACCTAATACTCCTGAGATGCTTCTGATACTAGTAGAAGGGTCAACCCGGAATGCGTTCAAAATTCTTTCTTCTGTGTTAGCGTTGATTCGAGGCCTACACTTTTTTTGACGTTGTGTTAACTGCCCAGTTTTTCGCAATATTCTATTAATATTTTGAAAAGATCGTCGATTCAGTGCGTATCGCCGAAGAAATTTTTCAATATACAACGTTCTTGCTTCTGTAGCATTACCTTGAGCGAGACCATACATTAGATGCATGTCAACTAATTCGGTAACGGTTAAATGATCCATTACAGACAATTAAATTTTAATTTTAACAAACTTTCTTTCTCCGTGAACGAACTTTGATTGTGAAGCGATAGAACTTTACTCAAATTTTTTTTGTTGTAGCTGATAACTACAATGTGCTCACGCTCCTAGTCGAACAATCAATATCTAAGCGCTTGTTCGAGTTTACAAGGTATTGTACAAGATTTATTATGATTTCTTGCTTGTGCCGCAAGCTTTCTTTGTGCAACCACTGTTGGCTATATTATTCCTCGGCGACCTTGGATTCCACGGCTTCTTGTCTGTGCATAAGGTAAATAAGTTGTGGTTGATTATTGTGCGGGTGTTGGTTATATTGTATATTTCGAACACCTTATATAATTTTTAGATCCATACACACACGCGCGCGTGCGCGACTTAAATCGCGATAACTTGTAAACAACGCATTTTTGTACCTATGTTTATATTAACTTTTTTTCTTGTTTTTGGTTCCTCATTCATCTCCCGAGCGATTGACCTCGACTTACGGAACACTCTGTATACAAGGTGTCCAAAATATTATTAGCAATATTAAAACTGTGGGTAGGAAATCAGATTTGGAGACGAAAAGTCCTTTTCGAATTTGTAAAATTTGTAACCATTATTGAAAAAAAAATTAATTTGTCTAGCGCATGAGCGACGAAGAAGCTGCGCGTGAGTGAGCGGGACAGGCGAATGACTAGAAATGGCGCTGTCGTCTGTCGCGCTCACTCACGCGCAGCTTCCTTGTCGCTCTTACGCCTGTATATTTTATATATTTTTATTTTTTTCTCGAAAACTATTGAGAATTTTTTTAAATGGTAAAGGACTTTTTGTCTTGTTTTGATTAGTTCTATCAACTATTTACGGTAAAGTCCACTGACCTAAACACCTTGTGTATATATATTCGTTAATTTTTGTACACCGTATAATGTTACCATCGAGGCGCGTGCCACCTGATGAAAGTCGATGTTAATAGATGGAAAGAGAGTTAGTTACAGTAAGAACGAATACAGACGAACGTACTGCGTTTAAGACAAAAATTAATATTCAGCTAATTTCCCTACAAATTTCAGAAGTGGGATCTGAGAACAAAGAGTATCGAAAAGTAAGTCGTGATGCTTCGTGCTGCGACGAGTCGTGACGCTTAGTGCTGCGACAATTAATGAGTTAAAATATTTGTCCGGCCAAACGATTTTGAGATTAGATTGGCGGACAAGAAACGTTCACGTACGTATTGGTTAAAGATTATTCGTAAATGCGTCGGCATGGATCCGAATAAGTTAAAAGTCATGCAATTGAAAGGCATACTCAAGAGACATAGTTTGGCGACAAGTGGTCGTAAAGATGAGCTGATCCGACGTATGCAAGAGTGTGACCCCTCGGGGGGTTGGATGAACGAAGCATCGAGAGTTAAAGAGAGTACTGAAGAAGAATTGAGCTCGGAAGAAGAAGAGAACCGCACTGTAATCCACGAGACATCAACTGTCTACGAGAATGCCGAGGAGGTACCACGTGTGGAAGAAGATGAAACTGGCATGGTACCACCAACGGTGGAAAATAATAGCGATACAAATGCAAATTTAGAGACCGGCAAGATATACAACACGCCCCGAAATTCAATAAGAAATCTCAATCAACGGGAGATGGATCTTCTGCGAAGAGAAAGAGATATTATGGAGCGGGAAATAAATTTGTTAAGAAGAGAAAATGATATGCTGAGATCCACATCTTCATCAAGTGTGTCGTCAAATTCATCTCGTTCATCCATTAATATTAGAAATATTGGTGAGCTGTTGCCCAAATACAATGGATCAGGAGCTGATTTTATCAGATGGAAGAATCAAGTGCTCTTATTAAAAAATACATACGGTTTAGACGAGAATGCAACCAGGATAATTATTAGATCTAAATTGAAAAAAAAGGTTTTCGATTGGTATCATTCAAGTGAAGATCATCTCAGTTTAAATGTAAATAGTTTGTTAACTTCTATGACATCCATGTTTGATCAACGGCCTGCGAAACTTGAATTAAGAAAAGAATTTGAGGCACGAGAATGGCAGAAAAATGAAACTTTTGATGATTATGTACACAATAAACTCATCTTGGGCAATCGTGTTCCTGTGGATAGTGACGAATTGATTGACTACCTTATTGAAGGTATCCCATCATATACATTACAGAACCAGGCACGTATGCAACGCTTTGTATCGGTGGATGATTTGTTACGAGGATTCAAAAAGATAAGTTTGGAATCGAACAAGAAATACTTTACAGCATCAAAGGTGACAAATTTTAAATCATTAGATGAGTCAACAACTAACAAAATGATTTAAATAAAAAGCAAAGCAGATCAGGGAACAAAAACTATATCAAGAGGAATTGTAATGTGTTATGAATGCAATTAAGTAGGCCATTATGCTCGGGACTGTCCATCAAAGAAGCGAACCAGCCAAAACGCTACTTATCAAGCAAAAGATAAGCATGATATTAAGCAAATTAGCCATGTCAATACGGCGCCTGTTGTGGGCGACAGCCATACATCTTAGACAGCAAACGATCAGACAGCGGATAAAGTGTGTACTCCTGATACTGACGGTGAAGAAGACACGTCTATTTACTTCATGGAAACGGACTTGAAGCTTCAAGATAAATTCCAGCGTCAGATTGAATTGTGTATAACGAAGAAACCACTAGCATCGGTGGCACGGTTTGATTCGGGGTGCCCAGTGAATTTCATCATAGAACAACTGGTCTGCAAAATAGAATGGCAACCGACTACTCCGGAATGGCAGCGATACTACGGCATCAATAAATCAAGAGTCCCGGTGTTAGGAGTTATAAAGTTGCGTATTGTAATGGACAGCGATTCGCGTATATTAGAATTTGGCATAGTATCGGATAGTGTAATGTTCGTATCTGTGTTATTGGGACGCAATGCTCTAAATGAATTCGGATACAGGTTATCGAAAAGCCCTAGGTTTGATAAAGCTTTGTTAGAAATAATGAGTATAGAGTTAGATGACGAATCTTTAATAAATAAACTTAATATTAATCCGAATACTACAGTTACAGACAGATCAGCATTTTATAAGTTGTTTACAGAATATTATGTTAATCCAGTTTGCCCAGATTTTCCGGAAGTAAAAATTGAAGCTCGTATTGTACTAAAAACTAATCAACCGGTTCAATTCGGTCCGCGGAGACTCTCATATTGCGATAAGGAAGCGATTAACAAAATAATTGATAGTTTGATAAATAGAGAAATTATAAGAAAAAGTTTATCCGAGTATGCATCTCTCATAGTGTTAACGTGCAAGAAAAATGGATAAATTCGAATGTGTGTAGATTTTTGGGGAGAATTGAACAAGAACATGGCTCGGGACAACTTTCCGTTACCCCTTATTGAAGATTAATTAGAACGATTGAGAGGAAAAACATACTTTAGTGTAATGCATTTAAAAGACGGATTTTATCATGTCGCTATGGCCAAAGATTCAATTAAATTTACTTCTTTTGTAACTCCAATGGGACAGTTCGAATATTTAGTCATGCCGTTTGGCTTAAAGATAGGACCTCCATGTTTTCAGCGTTTCATTTGTGAAGTATATGCGGAATTGTTAAAAACGGAATGTGTTATTATTTATATGGATGACATTTTAGTGGCCGCGAAAAGTTTGTCAGAGCATTTGCGAATATTACGAGCCGTTTTTAGTATACTGGTGCGAAATAAACTTGAATTGCGTATCGATAAGTGTTTATTTTTATATAATGAAATTGATTATTTAGGATATCGTGTAACAACCGAAGGACTAAGCTTGACCGTCAACAGTATTTCAGCGATTCAGAGCTTTCCGGAGCCTCAAACTATTAAAGCAGTTCACAGTTTCATCGGGCTAGCTTCATATTTCCGAAAATTTATACCTGGCTTTTTAGTTATTGCTAAACCTTTGTATCAACTATTAAAAAAAGATGCAGTTTTTGAGTTTAATGACCGTGAAAAAAATGCATTTGAATTTTTGAAGGCCAAACTTGTAGATGCTCCTGTTCTCGCTATTTATAATCCAAAGGCATATACGGAACTTCACTGTGACGCTAGCTCAATTGGGTTCGGAGCCGCCCTCTTGCAAAGACAGTCCAACGGTACACTGCATTCTGTTTTTTATTTTAGTAAACGTACTACTGAGTCAAGGTATCACAGTTTCGAGCTCGAAACTCTTGCGATTGTAAATGCCCTGCGTAGATTCAGGATTTATTTGCAGGGCATACCGTTTATCATTATATCAGATTGCAATGCGGTTACTCAGATGCTTGAGAAGCAAGACATTAACGCACGAATAGCCCGAGGGAGCATTGCAATGCTGTGACATCGGTATTACCCTCGCGATAAGCTCGTCAGAATCCGGAATTCGAGTTAAAGAACCGAGACGTGCATAATGTAAAAGTAAAATAATTAATTATCGCATAGGTGAAAATAGAGTTTATACAAAATAAAACAAGAGAAAAGTAACATTAACGATAATAGTATAGAAAATTAAACTAAACTCAGTCTGCGTGAAGAGCCGGTTTGCTATGAGGGTCCGCTACCCTATTAGTCGTATATATACAGAGTGGGTCGGCCAGGCGGTGTAGCGCGGACAGGGCTATGTGGTCGCAATGCACAAAGGAGGCCGCAAGGACAGATTTACGCGGCCGCGAGTCGGTAACGCAGTGTACAAGGTAGGCTGTCTAGGTCGTGTCGCACGGACAAAATTACGCGGTCGCGAGTCGGCAACACAGTGTACAAGGCAGGCCATCTAGACCGTATCGCACGGACAGAATTACGCGATCGCGAGTCGGCAACGCGGTGCACCAAATCATCCGCGATGTCTCGCGCCGGGAGGAGTAAAAGCCGGTCGAGGGAGGGCTCGGGAGCGCCCGAGTCCCGGAGGCAGCGGACTTGAAAGGCCGGGTGAGCCCGGTTGAAGAAAAGCTCGGGATCGCCCGAGTCCTAGAGGCAGCGGTTTCGAAGACCAGGTGAGCCCGGTCGAGGAGAGGCTCGGGAGCGCCCGAGTCTCGGTGTCGAGGTATCAGCGGCCGGGAGAGCCCGGTTGAAGGAAGGCTCGGGAGCGCCCGAGTTCTGGAGACAGCGGTTTCGAAGGCCGGGTGAGCCCGGTTGGGGAAAAGCTCGGAAGCGCCCGAGTCTCGGCGGTAGCGGTATCGGTTACGAGAGCCGGGTGAGCTCGGTCGAGGTAGGCTTGGGAGCGCCCAAGTCCTGGAGGATTGGTAGCTGGAGTGCTCTCCAGCGAGGAAAAGGTATTTCTCTCGCGTTCGGACCGGCTTATATACTCGTTGGCTCGAGAGTGGGGGAAACCCTCTCTCGAGCGGTCTGTGGCGATGCGCGGTACGGGCGGCCGGTCGACCCGTGTTACCAGCTACGGCGGTCCGCGCTACACGCCGTGAGCGGTTGGTCGGCCCGCGTAAAATGAAAGATTGGCGCTTACCGCGCGAATTCCTAGGCGATCGGTGGTGGTCGCGGCGCGGAGTCTGAATGTTCGCTAGTTCGTGGCCTCCAGCCACAATGCAAAGCTTCGACTTTCAAATAAAGCATAGGCCTGGTACTCAAATACGTCATGTAGATGCTTTAATCCGCTTTTTCGAAATGCTTGTGGTAGAGGACAATCTGTTTGAGTAGAATTTGACTGTTTGTTAGAGTCGGGATACTCGAATTCATGAAATCTTTAAGAAGTTAGAAAAATCAGATAATCCACATTACGAATTAAGAAATGGTTTGATATACAAGAAACACGGATGCAACTTGCTCTTTTTAGTGCTTGAACAAATGGAACAGCACGTTTTTTTTCACTATCATAATAAACGGGGACATGTTGGAATAGATAAAATGGTTAAAGCCATTCAGAATACATATTGGTTTCCTAATATACGCGCTAAGTGTGAATCACACGTACGTCAGTGTTTAAAATGCATCTCTTTTACGCCACTATCCATTAAAATAGAAGGACGGCTGCATCCGATTAACCAGGGTAACCTTCTCTTCAATACAATACATGTGGATTATTTCGGTCCGGTCGACTCACGTGTGTCTGTTAAGAAGCACATTTTTCTTGTAATAGATGCGTTCACCAAATATATTCGTTTATATCCCGTTAAAACTACTAGCGCTAAAGAAACTATTAAATGTTTAATCGACTATTTTTAAAACAATAGTATTCCTAAGATTATTATATCAGATAGAGGAAGTGCATATACTTCAACCGAATTCAAAGATTTTTTAGAGTCGCGTGATATACAGCATGTCAAAATAGCCACTGGATCTCCACAAGCAAATAGACAGGTGGAGAGAATAAATAAAGTTATTGCGCCAATGCTTGTTAAGCTTTCAGATCCAACAGACGGTAAACCATTGTACCAAATGCTTGCTTAAGTCGAATATGCTTATAATAATACAGTGCATCGTTCCACCGAAAAAACTCCTTTAGAGTTATTATTCGGAATCAATCAACGCGGTGCGGTGGACGATAAACTTAAAACATTGACCCATCATGAATTTGTACAAGCTGTACAGGATTTACCTGGTATTCGAAACGAAGCGTCTCAACAAATTGTTAAAAATCAAATCGATCAGAAGCGACATTATGATGCTAAGCAAAAAAATCCACGTATTTATAAAGGGGGAAATCTGGTCATGGTTTGCAATTTTGATAGTACTCTCGGCGCCTCTCGAAAACTGATTCCTTATTTTAAAGGGCCTTATGAGATAATTAAAATTCTTCGAAACGACCGTTATATAGTTGCTGACCCTAAAGGCCTCCAAAATACCCAGCGTTTTTACCAAGGTACCTGGCAATCATCAAACTTGCGTCCATGATTAAATGAGCACCCCTGACTTTATTTTGAAATTTTAGAATTATTCTCATTACTATGTTTTGTTGAAAAATTCATTTTTACCAAATAAGTATTAATACTCTTTAGTTTATATAGATTCAGGATTGTTTATTTTGGTTGTATTCCGTCTACCGGCCTAATTCCTTAATTAATTAATCATCAAAGACATTGTTTATTTAATTTATAATTTTTTTTTGTTATCTAATTCTCTACTGTTTGAGGGCAAACCTCTTTGTCAGAAATGGCCGATTGTAGCATATGACATTCGTTAATTTTTGTACACCGTATAACGTTACCATCGAGGCGCGCGCCACCTGATGAAAGTCGGTGTTAATAGATGGAAAAAGAGTTAGTTACAGTAAGTACAAATAAAGACGAACGTACTGCGTTTAAGACAAGAATAATATTCAGCTAATTTCTCTACAATATATATACAGGGTGTATCATTTAATGTGTCACACCGAAAAGGAATAGGTAAGTCTTAATGAAAAAAATAAAAAAGTCTAATACCATTTTGCAAAATTCTCAATGGTTATTAAGAAAATAATTAATTTGTCTAGCGCAAGAGCGACAAAAAAGCCGCGCGCGAGCGAAGCGACGCGACGATACGGAAGGCGGAGCGAATGGCGACGTGCGAGCGAGACGATGCGACAATCCGCGAGTGAGGCGAGCCGACCGATATGCGAGCGACGCGAAACAAAACCGCGCGAGCGAGACGATGCGACAATCTGCGAGTGAGGCGAGCCGACCGATATGCGAGCGAAATGAAACGATACCAGACAAGCGAGAACATATAATATTTTTGGAAACGCTATCGTTTCCACACTACCTTTTGAGGTAGATAGCTCAGTGCGTTTTTTTATAGTGGTCTCCCCAGTAGGTCTAATCCACTGTAAAAAATCAACGCAACATATGTTCGAAGTGCCGACCTTGTGCTTGTACGCACAGTTCGGCCCTCCGAACAATATGTTGCGTTGCTCGTTCTGCCATGCAAGGCGGAATGGATCTGAATGCCGCTACAATTGCCTTGCGAACTTCGTTCACTGTTAAATCCCGCATAGGCTCGACTAACGACTTCACGTGTCCCCAAACAAAGTAGTCGAGCACGTTTAAGTCGGGTGACCGTGCCGGCCACATTATAGGACCGCCGCGACCCATCCAACGATCGGCATAATTGCGATCAAGAACTTGCCGCGCGAAACGCGAAAAGTGCCATGGAGCACCGTCGTGCTGATAGATCACACTTTGTCGAATCTCGAGCGGCAGGTCTTCGAGCAGTATCGGTAGCTCATTTTCCAAAAAATGAGCGTACTTCTCCCTGTTCAAACGAGCAGACAAAAAAAATGGTCCAATCTGAAAGTGATAATAACAATATTATGAGTTTTTTTTAACTTTCAATGTAATGAATTTTTCTGTGATAGAAATACTTACAATTCTGTTTCTAATTATCCCCGCCCACACATTTAAATTCCACCGGTATTGAAAGGCGCACTGCTTTATTGCACGGGGATTCTCATCGCTCCAGATAACAATATTCTTGGAATTAAAAATTTCGTTCGGTGTGAACAACGCCTCGTCGGTTCACAATATTTTTTCAGCGAACGACGGATTTCGCCTGCACTGCGCTAGTAATCCTACACGTAGTTTATTAATTATTTATTAATATAAGAAGCGTACTTTAAATGAAGATATACTTAACAAAAAAAGATGTACCTTCGCAGATATGTATTCGCTGTTCTTCATCCCGAGGAAGAAGTTGTTGCACCCGATGGAAATGATATGGGTGCAACCCTTCTTCTAGGAGAACGCGATGTACAACGCAGGATGGTACACCTAGCGTTCGCCCTGCATAACGCACGCTTTCCCCTGGGTTTTGTTAAAAAAAATCAAGTATTTGCTCTTCAATTTCCACATCCCGACGCACTACACCTTCTCTGTGCCGAAATTGAAAAACATTCACAGAGCCTGTTTCTTGTGTTCGTTGCACGCACCTCGCGATCGTCCGCGAAGAAGGCTCCGTACGATCCGGAAACCTTTCCGCGTATATTCGTTGTGCGGCACGCGCGTTTTCTCCCGCGGCACCATAACAGATAATCATATTTGTGTACTCTTGTTGCGTGAACTTCAACATTTTTGCGCGAGATATACCACACAATAACTTTTCAGCGAGCAACGTGGCGATCGAAAAAAAACAATTGAAAATCGCAAACGTCTCCGGTGCTGCTCTAGCAACGTTTAGCAACAATAATTGCCCAAAACTATCGATAACAGCATCTGTCGATAAGAAGTTTTAAGTACACAGATATGCTCATCTGCTATGGTGTCGCGGGAAAAAACTCGCGTACCGCACAAAGATTACACGCAGAAAGATTTCCGGATCGTGCGAAGCATTCTTCGCGGACGATCGCGAGATGCGTGCCACGGACACGAGAGACAGGCTCTATGATTTCACAGCAGTATCGGCACAGAGAAGGTGTAGTGCGTCGGGACGTTGCAATCGAGAAACAAATTCTTGACTTTTTTTAACGAAACCCAGGGGCGAGCGTGCGTTATGCATGGCGAACTCTAGGTGTACCGTCCTGCGTTGTACACCGCGTTCTCCGGGAAGAAGGATTACACTCATATCATTTCCATCGGGTGCAACAGCTTTTTCCTCAGGATGAAGAACAGTGAATACATTTCTGCGAAGGTACATCTTTTTTTGTTAAGTATATGTTCATTTAAAGTACGCTTCTGTTATTAATAAATAATTAATAAAATACGTGTAGGATACTAGCACAGTGCAGGCAAAATGCGTCGTTCGCTGAAAAAATATTATGGACCGACGAGGCGTTGTTCACACCAAACGGAATTTTTAATTCCAAGAATTTTGTTATCTGGAGCGACGAGAATCTCCATGCAATAAGGCAGTGCGCCTTTCAATACCGGTGGAATTTAAATGTGTGGGCGGGGATAATTGGAAACAGAATTATAAGTATTTCTATCACAGAAAAATTCATTACATTGAAAGTTAAAAGAACTCATAATATTGTTATTATCACTTTCAGATTGGACCATACTTTCTATTTCCCCGTTTGGACCGGAAAAGAACCAATGTTTCACCGCACTTTTCGCGTCGCGCACGACAAGTTTTAGTTTACCAGACTTGATCGTGCTTGACTATTTTGTTTGGGGCCACGTAAAATCATTACTTGAGTCTATGAGAGATCTTGCAGTAAATGAAGTTCGCGAGACCATTGTAGCGGCGTTCAGGTCTATCCCGCCTTCCATGGCAGAAAGAGCAACGCAAAATATTGTTTGGAGGGCCGAACTGTGAGTACAAGCACAAAGTCGGCACTTCGAACATATGTTGCGTTATTTTTTTACAGTGGATTAGGCCTACTGGGGATACCACTATAAAAAAAAACGCACTGAGCTATCTACCTCAAAGGGTAATGTGGAAACGATAGCGTTTCCAAAAATATTAATTGTTCTCGCTTGCGTGGTATCGTTTCACTTCGCTCGCATATCGGTCGGCTCGCCTCACTCGCAGATTGTCGCATCGTCTCGCTCGCGCGGTATCGTTTCGCGTCGCTCGCATATCAGTCGGCTCGTCTCACTCGCGGATTGTCGCAACGTCTCGCTCGCGCGTCGCCGTTCGCTCCGCCTTTTGTATCGTCGCGTTGCTTCGCTCGCGCGCGGTTTCCTTGTCGCTCTTGCGCTAGACAAATTAATTATTTTCTCAATAACCATTGAGAATTTTGCAAAATAGTATTAGACTTTTTAATTTTTTTCATTAAGACCCACCTATTCCTTTTCGGTGTGACACATTAAATAATACACCCTGTATATTGTCAATTTGTTACAAGCACTTTACAGAAGGAAATAAATAATATATTAAATAATTGAAAGTTCTACCTTTTTACGTGTATATACAATTTTTAGCTTTTTGTTTTTCAATACATCGCATATAAAACAGATATATATGATGCAGATGCTTTTAAACTCTGAAAAATTAAGTAGTATATAATACATCGATTTATTTATACAGCTTAATAATACAATATAATGTGTGCAAAAAATATAAAAATATAACCTGTTTATGTATAGCACAAATTGATTATAAATATTCCTATTCACGAACTTACATTCATTATATTTATAATAATGGGCTGTTCGTTCGAAAACAGCCATGCTTTAGTTTTGCTCAAATTTTGTAAATACTTTTCTGTCTTGATCACAAAAAAATGTATTTTAAAATAATTTTTTGTGACTTATACGTTAAATTTCTATTTCCGTTTTCTTTTATATGCTATACAGGGTGTCTGGTTGAGTAGTGAGCATCTCTTAGTTATAGATAGAACTCGAAAATATAAATAGGAAAGTCCCGTACCATTTTGCAAAATTCTCAATCGTTATAGAGAAAAAAATTAAAATGCATGAAATGTAAAGGCGTAAGAGCGACAATGAAGCTGTGCGTAAGTGAGCGCGACAGACGACGGCGCCATTCCTAGCCATTCGCCTGTCGCGCTCACTCACGCGCAGCTTCCTTGTCGCTCTTACGCTATACATTATGCATTTAAATTTTTCAATAACGATTGAGAATTTTGCAAAATGTACGGGACTTTCTATTTATTTTCGAGTTCTATCTATAAGATGCTACTCAACCAGACACCCTTACAGGGTGTCCCAGATCAGTGGACTGACCCAAAAATTTTAGGTAGAACTCGCTGAAATAAGACGAAAAGTCCTTTACGGTTTTTAAAAATTCTCAGTAGTTTTCGAGAAAAAAATTAATTAATTTACACGTGAGAGCGACAAAGAAGCGCGGGATTGAGCGAGAGCGCGATAGACAGCGGGCGGAGTCAACGCGCGGCGAGCGAGACGAGTAGACAACGTACGAGCGACACGAGGCGACAACATGAGCGAAGTGAAGCGATTACACGCGTGCAAGACTAGCGAAATGAAATTGTTACGCGCGAGTACGATCAATTTCAGCATTATTTTTTATTAATTTTTAAAACGGAAACGCTATCGTTTCCACACTATCTTGTAATGAGGTAGATAGCTCAGTGCGTTTTTTTTAGAGTGGTGTCCCCAAGAGGCCTAATCCACTTTACACTACAGCTCAACGCAACAATTGTTCAAAGTGCCGTCCTTGTGCTTGGAAGCACATTTCGGCCCTCCGAACAATTTGTTGCGTTGCTCTGTGTACCATATCGGGCGTAATCGTAGTGAAGGCCGCTACAATGGCATCACGGACCTCGTGCACGCTACGATCACGCACATTTTCAATCTGTGCTTTAATGTGCTCCCAAATAAAGTAGTCCAGCACATTCAGATCCGGGGAACGTGCTGGCCATGTGATCGGCCCCCCTCGCCCTATCCATCTATCGGAAAACATATCATTTAAAGCGTTACGCGCGCGACACGAGAAATGCGGAGGAGCTCCGTCTTGCTGGAAGATCATTTTTTGTCTTAATTTTAATGGTAATTCTTCTAAAAGTTCCAGCAAATCATTAATTAAAAATTGTGTGTACAAATCTCCATTTAATCGCGGAGGGAGGAAGTAGGTTCCTATCTAAACACGCAAACACAAAATTTATAAATTTTACCAATACTTTAAAACAAGTTTTTACGTAAGTAGAAATACTTACAACTCTGCTTTCTACTATGCCTGCTCACACGTTGATTTTCCACCGGAATTGGAAGGCGCCCGCGCGAACAGCATGAGGATTTTGATGACGCCAAAGAACAAAATTTTTAGAGTTAAAAACACCATTAGGTGTAAAAAGCGCCTCATCGGTCCATAAAATTAGGCCAGGAAACAGTACATTTTACCGGCATTGAGCAAGAAAGCCTATGATAATAATGTTTTATTTTTATTTATAATTATTGTGTATCAGATATCATAGTTCGAAGGAAATGCAAATACCTTGACAAAAGTTTATTCGCTCTATTGCGTCGCGTGGAAGCAATTGTTGCACCCTTTGATAATGAAATAGGTGCAACTCATCTTCTTTAATGATTCGATGTACCACTGATCTTGAAACACCGACGATATTCGCTACGCGGCGGATACCGTTTGACGGATCTTCGTCGAAGGCTTCCAATACTTGATCGTCAATATCAAAATTCTTTCTTACACCGCGATCTATTTGTAGATGATTCCTTCGATCTATTCCAAGGAATCCCAATTCGCGAGCACGACGCAAACATCTTAAAATTGTCCTAGGAGACGGATGCACACGGTTCGGAAATCTTGCCGCGTAAATTCGAGCCGCGCGTTCCGCATTTTTGCCAGTTATTCCGTAACACACTATCATTTCTGTGTATTCCGCCGTTGTAAATTTCATGATGGATTATAAGAGTACGTAAACTAAGTGTGTCGACACGCGTAAGTAACAATCCACGACAACCAATAGTTGAAAATCGAAAAGATTCCGTTGCTTAGCAATGAAAATGTTTTCATTTTTGTTTTTCGTGGATTGTTGCTTCGGCGTGTCGATACACTGAGTAATCAATTTGATCATGACGACCAAATTTTAATCATGACGATCAAATATTGAAAGCCTTCGACGGGTGCAACAATTGCTTCCACGCGACGCAATAGAGCGAATAAACTTTTGTCAAGGTATTTGCATTTTTTTCAAACTATGATATCTGATACACGATAATTATAAATAAAAATAAAACATTATTATCATAGGCTTTCTTGCTCAATGCCGGCAAATTGTACTGTTTCCTGGCCTAATTTTATGGACCGACGAGGCGCTTTTTACACCTAATGGTGTTTTTAACTCTAAAAATTTTGTTCTTTGGCGTCATCAAAATCCTCATGCTGTTCGCGCGGGCGCCTTCCAATTCCGGTGGAAAATCAACGTGTGGGCAGGCATAGTAGGAAGCAGAGTTGTAAGTATTTCTACTTACGTAAAAACTTGTTTTAAAGTATTGGTAAAATTTATAAATTTTGTGTTTGCGTGTTTAGATAGGAACCTACTTCCTCTCTCCGCGATTAAATGGAGATTTGTACACACAATTTTTAATTAATGATTTGCTGGAACTTTTAGAAGAATTACCATTAAAATTAAGACAAAAAATGATCTTCCAGCAAGACGGAGCTCCTCCGCATTTCTCGTGTCGCGCGCGTAACGCTTTAAATGATATGTTTCCCGATAGATGGATAGGGCGAGGGGGGCCGATCACATGGCCAGCACGTTCCCCGGATCTGAATGTGCTGGACTACTTTATTTGGGGGCACATTAAAGCACAGATTGAAAATGTGCGTGATCGTAGCGTGCACGAGGTCCGTGATGCCATTGTAGCGGCTTTCACTACGATTACGCCCGATATGGCACACAGAGCAACGCAACAAATTATTCGTAGAGCCGAAATGTGCTTACAAGCACAAGGACGGCACTTCAAACAATTGTTGCGTTGAGCTGTAGTGTAAAGTGGATTAGGCCTCTTGGGGACACCACTCTAAAAAAAACGCACTGAGCTATCTACCTCATTACAAGGTAGTGTGGAAACGATAGCGTTTCCGTTTTAAAAATTAATAAAAAATAATGGTAAAATTGATTGTACTCGCGCGTAATAATTTTATTTCGCTAGTCTTGCACGCGCGTAATTGCTTCACTTCGCTCATGTTGTCGCCTCGTGTCGCTCGTACGTTGTCTACTCGTTTCGCTCGCCGCGCGTTGACTCTGGCCGCTGTCTATCACGCTCTCGCTCAATCCCGCGCTTCCTTGTCGCTCTCACGTGTAAATTAATGAATTTTTTTCTCGAAAACTACTGAGAATTTTTAAAAACCGTAAAAGATTTTTCGTCTTATTTCGGCGAGTTCTACCTAAAATTTGCGGGTTAGTCCACTGATCTGGGACACCTTGTAGAATTAAAATGCAAAAAAGTTTGCACTGATAAAAGAACGTCGCAAAGTAAAAACTTTAATTTTGATGAAGCTTTATACTATGTAGAAATTGATATTAGATAACAGATTCCGCTCTAAATATATAAAAGAATCGGTTAAATCGGCTGATAATGTTATATGTGTCAGGTAGGGTTGAGAAGTAACGCGTTACTTGTAACATTGTTACAATTATCGTTATATATTTTGGTAATGATTTGGTAACGATTGTTATTTTTTTTATCTGTAACGATAACGGTAATGTCGTTACATTTTTACAGTAACGATAACGAATTTAACCGTTACTTTTATCGTTACTTTAGTTTTATTTCTACCATAAAGATGTTTTATAGTAGGGCGCTGAAGATCATTTATTACCGACAATATCAATCGAATTCGACAAATCAGTAAGAGGTCGATAATCGATAGTCAATTAAATCGGTAGTGTGCCGCGAGAGGCGTATTAATAGTTCTGTTCTGGATAGTTCGACGATATAACCACAATATGACGCAACAACAGTGAGTTGTGCAAGCACGAGTTTGAAGGATATTAGATTGTGAATATTTAATAAAAATTAAGTTTAAACTTTTTTGGAACACTGTGGAAACGTTTTTTAACGTGTGGTAACATTGCGCATTGCAATCAAAATGTATTTTGTTTACATCTTATTTTGTTTTTTCACAACTTTTTTTTTATTAAATATATTCTGTTATGCCTGTTTATGATCTTCCATTATTAACGTATTCGTATTTAACGTGTACAAATACAAGTGCAGTTTGTTAAATGTGTGCAATCAACGTAAAATAACTAAAATAAGTGTGTTAAAAGTGTATAGAAAGCGAGGTTGCAGCCTTGCGTGAATTGTGCGAGATGTTGCACAGGGGCCGGTGCACGGGGCCCGTCCTTCGGGATCCGTGAGGGAGGGCGAAATTAGTCGTTTTCAAATAAAAACTTAGAATTTTTATTCAGTTACGATGTTACACTTTTTCTATCTTCCTAAGTTTCCCTTTTGTCGGTTCGGCACACGTCCTCGCGTTGTCACGCGTCCTCGGCTCCGCGAGGTCTCCTCTTACTTGGCACGCGACCGAACTTTGATTATCACACGCTCTCAATTTACGGCACGGACTATGATGCGACTGCCCGTCCGTGACGGTTCGCGGTTATTTAATAGTGACGCAGGGCCTTGGCCTCATCGGGTTGCAATGCCGAACTTCGGTAGTTCGGCGAATGCAACCTCAGCGATTTCGGCGATAAGTTCTCGCACGTGTTTCTCTTATTATTTAATTTCTTAAGGAGGTTTGCTGATCTTGCATCCTCTGAGGTTATTTAACTACGAGATACTTATGCCGAAATGCCCTGCGTCATGTTTCGTGTTGTAACGGGGTTTGGGTTACAACAGAGATGTGAATTGAAATTGCGCGCGGCGGGTATGCGTTCGGATTCGCGGATGGCGGCGCGCGATATTCGGAGCAGCTTCGCGGACGGCGGCGCAGCGGTGGCAAAAAGACCCAGTATTTCGGCCATGTTCGGTTACGATTTAGAATACGGAGAGATAGTGTACGATAACAAGCTCATCGGGTATACCAGCGAGAAAAACGAGTGTCTACGAAGCCTTCGGGTTAGCGCACCGCAACAACCGTAAGAGAGATAAACTTGGCGATCCTGAATTTGTAAGAGAACATCAAATACATTCATGTAATTTAACGGCTTAATTCAATACGAGCAACGGCTCCAATCCAACTACAACCGTCTCGCAAATCAAATTCCTGTACAAAAAGTTTTCATCATAAGTGAAATACGCGAAGGGAACAATAACATTAATAACAATAACTTTGATACAATAAAAAGAATTGAAAGTACAAGTACGTGTAATCGAAAAAATCCCTGGCCAGCATTTTTGGAAATATTTATTTTCTAACCTAATTATAGTAATGTAAATAATTTAGCGTTTTCTTGCAACTTATGTGTGGGTGACAAAATTATCCATGCAAACAAAAATTTGTCAGCAAACTTAAAGAAGCATATAAATGTAAGTTTTTTCTTTTTTTAAGTTATTTTATATTGTTTACATATTTACATATAACATACATGCTGTAATATTTAATATTTTATAAATTATTAGACAAAACATCCTCAGCATATACATAGTATAAATAAAGTGAAACGGTCTTTTGAGGAGTCACAAAATAAAGATCTAAATGATAAATGAAAATACAGTAAAACCTGTAAAACAACAACGGTTGGAACGTTGGGGATCTGGTAAAGTAATAATGACGCAAAAGATATTGGATAAAAAAATCCTGAAATTTGTTATCGAGGACCATTAACCACTTTCAATTGTGAACAGTCCAGCTTTTATAGATTTGGTTAGATGTGGACTACCATTATCTCTTCATGTAATTTGCAGGAAGACAATAAAAGAAAAACTACATCAAGAATTTTTAGGAATAAAAGTGGCTCTTGAAAATAAATTAGCAGAGCTTGATATTGTATCAGCGACAGCAGATTTATAGCAAAATGAAAAGGTGAGAATTGTCTAATTATACATATAATTTTATATTTTAATATTTAAAGAAAATCTATATTAATATTAAATTAATATAGATAAAATTAAAGAAAAATTAAAAATCTATTAAATTTTATTGTTATTATTTTAATTTTTCTGATGATTTTTTAATGTTTTGTAGGAGCTATTTAGAAATTACAGTGCATTGGATTAATTCTACAACATTAAAGAGGGAACTAGCTGCTTTAACATCTCGACGTATGACGGGAAAACACACGTACGACATTTTGGCTAAAACTATAAATACCGTGTTTTTAGAATATCACATCCAAAATAAAGTATGCTGCATCACCACTGATAGTGGATCTAATTTTATTAAAGCTTTTCAGTAAGATAATTTTTATGATATATATTTACGTTTCAACATTTTGTTATTTTGCAGTATTTGACATATAGACAAAAATTTACTTTGTATTTATATATTGTATATTAAAACAGCAATATTTTTTTAGGATTTTTGAAAAAGATAAAGAATCAGAAATAGAATTCTATAATATAAGTGATATATTATTAACTGGTGAGGAAAATAGTAATAATACGGATCCCATAGATGCGATTACTTTCCCGTCGCATCATAGATGCGTTAGTCATTTGCTGAATTTAATTGCCGTAAAAGATTCAAAGAAGACTTTTGGCTATATAAGCAGAGCTGCAAAAGCTCACAGAATCACCCGATCCTAGATCAGGAGATCGTATTTTGTAACCGAAGTAGTGCTCAATCAAAACGACGCACACCTCAGCCAGTATACGGAGTAGGGTTCATTATTCCGAAATTGAACCTACCGTCTGCATACCGCTACCGCTGACACTCTTAGAAAAGAGTCCCGAGACTGGGGCGAGCAAAAAGAAGACCAGGCGGAGCCGAAGGAAGAATAAGACTGCGCTCACGCCAGAGACGGTGCCGGAGAGTCCTCCATCTCCACCAGTAGAGGCCGCAAAAACACCGCGGATCATCTCCATCGAAACCTTCCCGCCACAACAGCTGCTGGCGGGAATATTGAGACCGCCGGGAATTAAGAAGCCTGTGCGACATACAAACTTTCAACTGTTGGAGTGGAAATCACAGCTGGCGAATTTTACGCCGCCCAGCTTAACACGGCCGCCTAGGATCTTCCTGGCCCCAGGAGATATAAGAATCTGGAGATACACTATCCCACGATGGAACGCGACTTCGGAAGTCCTATCACCTATCCCACCAACTCCACCGGTGCGGATAGAACGAGGAATTTAAGTCGGTCCCAGTACCACGGAGAGAGCTATACAACACGCTCCCGTGGTAACTGAGACCGGAACTTAGTACGACCCGTGGGCCACAACATCTTCCTCAGAAGCAGAAGCCGTCGTATTACCTGGCGACGAGAAATGGGGTAAAAGTAGACCTAGGTTCGCCCCGATAATAAAACGTTGTTGATTACAAACCCATATGGAACCGTACAAATGTAGATCTAGGTTCGCTCCGATATGATATAATATAGTAATGTAAAGAAAAAAAAAAAAAAGTTGGCGCTACGAAACCAAATCTTTAAAATCTCAAATTATAATTTTGCTTTTCATAATGTGCTATGCATCAGATTTTTGTAATCACACCGGATGTATATTAAGAAATATATTTAAAATACATTCGACAGTTTGCAGTCTGTAAAAGTGGGACGGCAAAAAATTTGTTGCATTGCCCATTTTCAATACTTTTGTTATATTATACATATTTTTTCAGTCATCACTTTTCTTGTTTTTTCTCCCTTACCCTCTTTCCATCTTTCTTTTTAAGAACGGAAAAAATTTGTTGCATTACGCAGTTTCAATATTTTTTTATTAAAATTATATATATATTTTTTTTACATTTTTCGATTTTAAAGATTGGGTTTTGCAGCGCCAAGTTTTTATTTTTCTTTACATTACCATTGTTCGAGAATTGAAGTTAGTAATTAATCATGTCACCGCCGCGGGGGCAGCACCTCGTGGCCGATCGCTGGCGACGGATCGATATCGATAATTGCCTCCGATTCTCGAAGGCGTTGCCGGCTCGAGGCTTATCAGTGTTCGTCTAGCCGTGCCAAGCATCACCTCGTGTGCAACAACGTGCAGTGTGCTTCTCTCAGAATTCTTACTCATCATGCTACTCATCGTGCTACTCATCGTTCAACTCATCGCCTTGTCTCCAGTACAACTCATCCAGATCATCTTCGCCGTGTGCAACACGCCAAGAATCTTCTGGAAGACATCACCTTGCAGCACAAGGCGTGGTGAACCTCGTGCTCAGTAGCTCATCAGATCTCGCAGCGTGTGATCTCACGATTAATATAATTGTGACTCATTGTTTAAACTCAGTGTGAGCTCTCAAGAACATTTAAACAGACAAATATCAATTTAAGGACTAACTCAAGCATGAAACTCGTTGTTAAATTCTGTGCAGATCTCATCTACCGGCCACGTGCTCAACGCGTGTGTCCGCATAACTCGCATATTCGAAGGACTAACACCCGCCTTTTCGCGTTAATTAAACCGGCCACGACCGCGTACCATCCCCGCGGCGTTATTTGTAAATTCTCATTATTGTAATTACTTATTTTTATACAACCATGTTATATCATATTGGGGCGAACCTAGATCTACATTTGTACGATTCCATATGGGTTTGTAATCAACGACGTTTTATTATCGGGGCGAACCTAGGTCTACTTTTGTACAGTTCCATATGGATTTGTAATGTTAAGTATGTTATATCATTGGGGCAAACCTAGGTCTACGTTTGTACGGTTCCACATGGGTTCGTAATGTTTAAAATTTTTTAACTACTTCAGATTCTTGGCGCAATTTATTGATCTTATTAGTTTTATAGAGAGTATTTGATATTTAAAGTACATATTTTAAGTTCTATTTTAAAGGATTTTTTTTTGGAAAAACCTTTTTTGGGGGAGTCTGTTTTTGCGGGTTCTTAGTTTTGCTTTAATATAAATAATTGCTTAAATATAATGTTCTAGCTCCTTCAGGTTCTTAGCAAAATTATTTGATCTTATTATTTATATAAAATTCATTTAATATTAAAGTTTACGTTTTATGTTTTACTTTGGGGGAGTTTATTTTGCGGGAGTCTTTTTGGGGGAGTCTTGATTTTGCTTAAAAACTTTTTCGAGAATGCTTTTCGCGCGCCTATACTTAGCGCTTTTTTATACCTTTTTTTTAAAAAAAGTAATTTTGGGGGCATTTTATTCGGTTTGTAGTTATAATCAAAATATTAAAGTTCACATTTTATGTTTTATTTTAGCGGAGTCTAATTTTTGGGGAGTATAATTTTAGGGAAGTCTTTTTTTGGGAGAGTCTTGATTTTGCTTAAAAACTTTTTCCAGGATGCTTTTCGTCTGCCTATACTTGGCGCTTTTTATACCTTTTTTTTTTTTTAAATGAAATTTTGGGTTTTAACCAATCGCTTTTTAAATAGGTTTCTTTAAAAGCTTGTATATTATTGAAATTTTCGATTAAATTTTTGACTTACATAAAATAGAATAAACTTTACCCAACGAGCATTCTTGTGAGACGCACCAAATTAATATTTTTCGTCTCTCCGTTGCAATGTTTCATTTAACATTTCATACGTTTTTATAAATATCGGTCTCAGATGCACAGCAGCCTCCAACCAGCGCCCAGCAGCCTTCAATCTTCGCACAGCAATCAATATTTTAATAACTACGCAAGGTTTCTTATTAAGAGATATTGAAATTTTTTAATCTTAACAACGATCCAACCAATCGCTTTTTATATACAGGGTGTCCCAAAATCATGTAGACAAACTTTGGAACTAGGTAGATGTTGTCATTTTAAGACGAAAAGTCCTTTATTATTTTTTATTCCGAGTAATATTAAGCGAGAAAATAATTATTAAAAATTATGTTTTTTGGACGGAACTTACTGCCCCCCACACTGCGCGGAGACGCTCTATCCATCGGTAGTCCCTAATCCTTGCGTTCTCGATCATCGATAAGAAAAGTGAAGGCGCGCGGGGCGAAACAGGCGGTTACGATCGGCCCGCCTAGATAAACTGATTTAAACCAGGAATCAACGAAAGGCGACGACGCGTAACAATACAAAGAAAATTATCGATGATCAAGAACGCAAAGATTGGAGACTACCGACGGATAGAGCGTCTCCGCGCAGTGTGAGGGGCAGTAAAATCCGCCCATGTCACGTGCTGACAAATTTAATATTTTAAATAATAAACTGTGGGAATAAACTTTGGAATGCAACGAAATTTAAAACCAATTCTATTTAAAGAACAATAAGTGACTGACACCGGGTGGGACCGAGCCGGGATAACCATATGAACTATTGATTTTATCGATCGAACAACGACGGGGAAAACAGTTACTAATTAGCTATATTTAATTATCGATCTAAAATACCCTTCCTCCTTGATTTTGAAGTGGTGAACCAAGTCTTTAGCGGGGACAAGGGGATCCACATCCTATAAAAGAACGTGCGAAAAAGCGCGAGCAGTTAGTTAGTTAATCAGTCAGGTAGTCAGTTAATTAATTAACCAATCAGTCGTAAATGAGTACGGAGTTATCATAAAGCATTGTGAACGAAGCGATTGATGATCAGAAAGAGTTGTTTGATTCCGATCGAGTTTAAAGAGTAATTGAGCGAAAGGACCAAGGAAGTTGAGCTAAGACTTTGAGAGATTGAGAGTTGAGGATTTTTGGAAAGATTGTGAGAGATTTTAAAAATTTAATTGGAAATTTAAGGTAAATATTTTATTTGAATAAATTGTTATTTGTTAATTTAATTTCAATATTTTATTTTGATTTAACTTGATTTTGGTGTCGGAATTTTTAAATTGAAAAGAATTGAGTTAAAATACTATTGATTATAATTTATTCCTTGGAGGTGTTTTTGTAGAACCTCGCGGACGAAGAGTGTCGCGTTGGGTTTGGTCGCTTCTTTATGGAGCGCGCGCAGAAAGATTTCCAAAGATTTTCTGCTGCCGCCGCTAAACAAAGAACTTAGATTTTGAAGTTTTTAAATGAAGAAACGCGCCGGTAAACGAGTTCAAATAAAACGACTCCGATACCAGGTCAAAAGAGCCCTTGAAAATAAACAAAATCCTTTCTCCTTAATCCAGAAATTAAATCAAATAACTGAATTAAATAAACCAAAATATAAATTAATTTTGATTGATTTCCAGATCAATTATCCGAATTTTAATATAATTCCTAAAACTGATCCGCGTTTTGTGACTTACAGAAATCTTTATCTTTTCGGTCCAGACGATTAAAAGCAAAGAAATAATTTCGCAATCCTTGTCCGGTCCCGGGTAAAGTTCTTAAATGAATTAACTCAAAAACGGACTAAAAACAATTACGTTTATCAGGACGTGACACCCATAAGACCTAATTTTCAATAATTATTATCTCGCTTAATATTACTCAAAATAAAAAATGGTACAAGACTTTTCGTCTTAAAATAACGAGATCTACCTAGTTCCAAAGTTTGTCTACATGACTTTGAAACACCCTGAATAATACTTTAAAAATTTATAATTAATTTATTACGACTCGAAATTCTAGAGAAAAATCTTTAGGTACGTTCAGCAAAAAAATCAGCTTTGCACTTTAGTAAAAACCATATCAAATTTAATTCGTATCATTGTTTTTTAGCATAATTTTTCTAAATATCTAAACTAATTATCAATTATAATTAATTTAATTATTTTAATTAATGATTACTTATTAGTCCATGCATGCAATTTGTTAAATAAATTTATATTCTATCAATTTTTTGTAAAAAAAAGTATATGAAGATCTCTAACACCTCTAACACCTAACCTAACCTCTGGGCTATTGTCTTTTTCTAATTTGCGTATAATCAATTTTGATCCAACTATTAGATGATCCTTCTCTACAAATATTTGTATAATGTCTTTTATTAATATTTAAACATTATGAAATATAGCATTAGTAACTTTATATGATTGTCCAGCTACTAGTACTTTAGTCGTTGGAATAAAAGATATATTAAAATTACGTTTTGCTTTTACTACTTTATCTTTTTCTGATGAAAATAATGCAAAATGAATAATAATTATATCTTTTGTCAACGTTAATTCATTTTTAAACAATAAATTTTTTTCTGTACAATTTTTACATGATTTATTTTCTAATTAATCCCAATGTGAAAATATAACATCTAATAAATCTTTCAGGTTATAGCTTTTTTTCTTTAAATTATTAATAGGTATTAAAATAAATAAATTATTAGAACAAATTTTTTTTGTAATATGACAAGTAACACACCGAGTTTTAGAAGTTACTTCTTGTTTACTGATTCCCTTACAAAGTCGTACTTTGTACGCAAAATTGTTAGAAACTTGAATGCATCTAGTTTTACGTTCATTGTAAACTATTCTCCTAAATCTTATCGAACATCATGTGAATTTAAATTACTCATTCCATATTCATATCAATGCATTAACATACAAAATATATTAAATTTATCACAATTAAACAATTGCTTTCTAATGGCACTTAAATACAATAGACATTGTACAACTGTATTAGCGTAACATGAGACGTTATCTGTATTTTGAAAACCACGTAAAACCCAAGAGGTATTTATTTGTAACTTTTGATTTTGCTGATTATTTTCTTAAAAAACTTCTACTAGTTTCGTCAATATTCATGGAATATCTTACACTTTGGGATAACGTTTTTTTTGAATAGAAATTATTTTTACTTCTGGTTTGTATTTTATCTTAACCGATTATACTCGTTAATAGCCTTTTCGTCAGTTCTCACTGCGGAAGGATTAAAGTTATTCAAATGCAACCCTTCCAGAAATGTTACTCGAGATAAAGCAACGTAAGTTTGACTATAATTAAATATAGAACTACCTATATCAATAACAGCATTCTGTAAACTCAATCCTTAACTTTTATGAATAGTTATTCCGTAACTCAGACACAGTGGAAATTGTTTTCTGACAACAAATGCTTTATCCACTATTTCAAATTTGACGTATACTCTCAATCAAATGTTCTAATCCTGAAGGTAAAAACAGTTTAAATTTTTTCACACAATTGGTAGATATATCTCGTACAACTGAAACTACTGTAGCTATTATACCATCCACCAGACCCAAAGTAGCATCGATATTACGCCTTATCATAACTTTTGCTCCAATTTTAATTACAATTTCTTTTGAAAGTCCAGCAGTTTTAGAATTATCATTGTCATTATTCGATAATACTTTTAATACTTTTTTTTTTAATGTGAAGTACAGTCAATTGTATCTTCAGCAATTAGTAATATCTCTTTTGAATCAATGCAACTTAACATAGCTGTATTAAGAGCGTCACACATATAACATGTAGATTGTTGGGATTCGTGGTTAAATAAATATATTTGATTTAACAATTTTTATTTTATTATCCTTTTATTACAAATGAAGTTGTTTCTAATCTGTCTGACTACCGAATACTAAAACTCTATGGACCGAGACAGTCCTTACTACATGTGTGCGTAGTGGGAGTTCTTACTCTTTGCTTTGTGCGGTGTTTCGCTGATTCACATTATCTTTCTTAATTCTTATCTTTATCGATTACTTTCTTTTGTTCTGTTCTTCTTACCTTCACATAATAACCACACACACTTACACACATCATAAATTTACTTATAATCTAACATAGACAACAAATAAACAATATCCGATGAACAATTATTAATGAAATCACATTGGCCCACATTTTGAGCTCACTTTTAGAGGCCCTTTTAACTAAAAGTGCCTCTAAAAGTAGTTTTATAAAAGTGGTCGTATTCTGAGCTCATATTTAGAGGCACCTTTTAAAGTGACAGTCACTTTTAGCCTAAATGTGCGCTTTTATCTCGAAAAAGCTATTCTGAACCCACTTTTATAGCACATTTATAGGCTTTTGCTAAATGTGCCGCTAAATGTGGTCTGTACATGGACGTAAGAATATATGGACGGAGTCTAAAGTAAGTGGATGAGCAAAAAATTTGGCAAATTTGCGGTAAGGGGAATGAGCTTAGTGTCTCTTTTTACAAGTGGACACCGTCGGTTACTATCGGCTTTGTAACAAACTTAGCCGAAGTTAGTAAACGTAGAATTGCATTTTTAGCCTTTCGGGAATCATCGAATATTCGGCGGAAACACACGACGGTGTCCTATTGTAGAAAGAGATAGTACTACACCCCCCTTACCGCGAATTAGGCAGATTCCGAATTTTAGACTCCGTCCATATATTCTTACGTCCATGGGTCTGTAGCACATTTATCAACACATTTAGCGAAAATTTAATATGGCGGCACCCATGCGATTTGACAGGTGGACCCGTATCGCGACTTAACTAATTAGTGGCAACGTTAATTAATTAAATTTGTTTAAAAAAACTATATACACGAAGTTTTTAGGCGTAAACGAAACTCCATGTAGTAAAATTAATCGTATTGGAACGATTTAAAAAAATTTCAATTTTAAAAATGCGCGTATATATAAAGGTGATTAAAGTGCTGTGCGAGTGTAATTAGAACTCGGTATTTAGCACGTGTATTATGATACATAACCAAATCAATCATGGAGTTAGCCGAGGCGATTGATAACGCTGCAGAAGTTCGGGAAGTAGATAAATTACGTGCTTGCAAACCAAGAGTTTTTCGGGATAGAATAAATCCGTTTAAACTTTACAATGAACTAGAATTTCGACAGAGATACCGGCTGTCCAAGGAATGTGTGCGTTATGTGCTTACATTAATGGAAGCTAGGTTAACTCCGCTAGCGATTAGGAGAAATGTAATACCACCAACTCTGCAAGTCCTCATCACTCTACGATACTATGCGAAAGAATGTTATCAAATTAAACTGTAAGTTATTTAAATGCATTTTTATTGTTTATTACTTTAAATATATTTTTTAATTAAAGTTTTTAACTATTATTTTTTAATTACAGGAGATCTGCATGGAGTATCGCAGCCAACAGTATTTAAAATCGTCTCATCAGTTTTACGAGTTCTGGCAAGATTATTGCCAGAATTCGTGAAATTCCCACCTCGAATGGAAACCCTTCAGGAAGAATTTTATAACGTAGCTCGTTTTCCTTCGATTGTAGGCTGTATTGATTGCACACATGTGCCAATAAAATGCCCCAACCAGGAACAAGCTGCGTTATGCATGAACCGGAAGGGTTTCTATTCGTTAAACATCCAGGTGGTGTGCAATGCGGAGAAACGAATTTTAGATATTGTTGCTCGATAGAGAGGCAGTGCTCACGATGCACGTATATGGGATTTATGTTCCCTCAAGGAAGAGTTTGAGGTAATCTTATTAACAGTTAATATTATATTCAATTAAATTATAATTTAATGTATATTTTTTATTTTTTAGTCAGGCAGAAGGAAAGGTATCTTGCTTGGGGATTCCGGGTACCCATGCAAGCCATACCTTCTGACACCGATATTACAACCACAAGATCTTCCTGAGGAGCGATACAATTCATCCCATATACGGACCCGAATCATCGTTGAGCGCTGCTTTGGAGAGTGGAAGGGCATGTTTCGTGCCTTTCGAAATGGAATGCAGATCTCCCTGGATACTGCTAAAGCAGCCATCATAGCGATGGCTGTTTTATATAATATCCGAAAGAAATTTCGTGATAACAACGCATACGGTAAAAATAAAATTTTTTAATAAGTAATTATTAATATTGAAATCAATATATTAAAACAAATTGTTTATGTTACAGACGCAGATTCAGATGAGGACGATGACGAAGAAGATGAAAATGACCATGATGTGGAATCACAGGAGCAGCATGGTCATAATCATTTTCGTGAAGAATTTGTGCAGAGGCATTTTTCCTAATTGTTAGCAGAATTAACTTATCTTCCAATAATGTCAGCACATAACGCACATATTTATTGTACAACCGGTATCTTTGTCGAAATTCTCGTTCATTGTAAAGTTCAAACGGATTTATTCTATCCAAAAAAATTCTTTATTCGCAATCATGTAATGCATTTACTTCCCATATAAAAATTTGGTTTTAAATAAAATATATTGTTAAATTTTAAATTATTACTTATATTTATTTTAATACCTTTATAAATATATGTACAAAAAAAACTATATAACATAAAATAAATAAAAAAAATAACATTATAATATATTTTATAATAAACTTTACGCAAGAGGAGAAAACATACATTGTAATATTCGTAAAGGATAACGCAACAATTATGGAGAACAATAGCAGCAACGCCAAAGCTCAAAATGCGAGGAAACAAAAATGGAAGGAGTTAGGTGAATTAATAACAGCAACAAGATCGGCAAGAAGTTGGGAGGAAATACGATCTGCCTGTCAGCGCTGGAAAGTGGCAGCAAAAATACATAATCAAAATTTTAAAGGGGAAGTACAAAAAAAAGTTGACTACGAAACATTAGATTTGTTATGTATATGCTATATAAATTTTGAAACCTAATTATTCGCTTTGAAATTTTTTAATTCTTAACATTAATTCTTTCATTTGTAATTCATGTAGTTCTTTTTTTTGTCTTTGTTCTGCCAAAAGTAGTTCTATCTTTGTTTCGTGTTCAATTCTCATGTACTCCATGGCTTTGTCGTGTTTCTCCTTCTGGAGTCCGAGTAATGCTTCTTCATACGCAGTCATCTCTTTCTTCTTCTTTTTGGCAGCCGGTAGATTAATAGCCAACGAGGACGGTGTTGTTGTCCTCGTTGGTGTCTCCTCCAGGATGGTGGTGGGGGGACCCGGCTGCTCCTGAGTTGCCACTGTCGATGACTGCGTACTGTTGAGCGTCTCTAGAAGGATGAAAGATCTGAAACAAATAATAAATAATAAAATAATAAAAACTTTTATTTATAATAATAAAATTATAAAATTTATCTTAAATTGTATTTTACCCAGTAGCAGGGTCCAATATTAACTACTCATCCCAAAACTCTTCGGTAATAGTTGGACCGCTGCTTTTCTGTAACAAATATTATTATATTAATAGTCATATATATTTATATATTATATTTTATTAATTTTAAATAAAACTTACTTGGCCATCACTGTCGTGGATGTTTTGATCCATTTCGAAGTCCTCAGGACAGATATCGCAGATAGCATATCTGCATCTGTATAGCATATAGCATAATTTGTCTCTGAGAGCGTTAAAACGGATGATCCACCGCCAGTGCCCTTTAAGTGCTTTTTGTATGCACTTTGTAGATGGTTTTAATGATGAGCTGGTAAAGAGGTTTAATGCTTGACACGGCTTTATTTATTTATTAACAGTTATAGGTTCGGCGGACGATAGACGACTGACTGCTTTCGGGGCTCCGCTGAGCTTTTTCTTTTCGCATCCTTTGTTTCGAAGGTTCTTTCTCGTAGGTTTTTTCCCGAAGGTGTTTCTGCTAATCTTTGAGCGTGCTTAATCGCATTTTACTAACTTTATGATAGTTATACGCTTACAACTTACTGATTTTTTTGCTACCATTTTCCAGCGTTGATAAGCAGATTGTGTTTCCTCCCAACTTCTTACCGATTCTGTTGCTTTCATTAATTCGCCTAATTCCTTCCATTTTTGTTTCTTCGCATTTTGAGCTTAGGCGTTGCTGCATTTATTCTCCATAATTGTTGCGTTATCCTTTACAAATATTAAAATTTTTGTTTTTTCCTCTTGCGTAAAGTTTTCTCTTTTTTTCTGTTTTTCCGCCATCTAAAACATAAAATACGTTTTAATTTTATATTATTTTTTCAGATTATTACCTTCTTTAATCGTTTAAGTGCTGAAATAATTGTAAAAATGATATTGTACAAAGCGGATAAATTAGACACCGCGTACATTTATGTAAAGCCTTATTTATTTCGTTCGTCCGATCGGCGATCTACGTGACCAACACGTGATGTTTCTTTTGAATACGTTTTATACCCGCGTACTCGGGAAGACGATGAGTCGTGTAAAAAAAAACTTTCAAAATAAAATCAGACAACACGATACATCGAGCGCGTGATTCCACGGAAAATAACTTGTAATAAAAAAAGATTGTATTACCATTTTATAATATCGCGATGTACATTATTATTAACATTATTAACAACATTCGGTATAAAATATTTAAACTGTTTGCGATCATTTATAGCACTTAAACGATTATTATATTTGTTTCATTTACACGTACTTACTTTGCTCTTAGACTTGCTTCGTACATACAGCAACAACAGAACACAACAGACTGATCATAAACATCACATTTAACTTGGCGCGTTATTCGCAATACACAGTTTGCGGCATTAAACGCGAAATAATTAAGATAGATAACATGGTACACATAAATGTACCTATATCTTAAAAGCGCCTCTAAATGTGTGCATAGAATACGAGCGACTTTAGCAGCGCGCCTCTAAAGTTGGTCACACATTTAGAGGCGCCTTTATAAAAGCGCTTTTAAAAATGAGCTCAGATGTGGGTCATCATTTCCTTAATCTGAATTTCAAAGAATCACCTTTGAAAGATATTTTATTATTTTCAAGTACGACACGATCAGACTTTGTCAATGAACCAATACGAATTCTCGACAACAATTGCCTACAAGTATCCTATTTTTGCTGACGCATAATAATTGTTAGTTCATCGTAATGAAAAAACATAGCCCACCAATTAATAGCAGTTAATGAACCAACGCATTTGTTAATTTTATCATTTGATAATTGCATAAAAACGCAATATTTATGTACATAAGGCAATTGAAATAAATCACCAAATAAAAGAATGTGTTTTCGATCGAACTAACCAATTTCAACGTCATTTGTATCAAATATTTCGGTTAATCGAAAATGTGTATACATTAAAATAAAATTGGATATTATTGACACTTTTTCAATTAAAGAGAGAATAACATCTTTGAGTTTAGTTCATAAAACTTTTAATTCATGATTAGATAATGGTTTATACTTTGGAATTTGACCATGTTCAACAGGTAATTGAAGTAATCTGTGAACTGTCAAACCATCAATATTAAACGCAGCTCTACCAGTAGGTGCCGCTAAAGCGGTATCTTTGTTGAGATTCTGTTTAATCCAACATTTAATTGTTTTAAGAAACTTTTTCCAGTTCCACCTTCTCCACTGACATATAAGCGTGATATCGAGTCTTTCGACCTTACCGTATTAGTGACTCTATCAAATACTTTTTGTTGATCCGTATTTAATTTTGGTATCATTTTAGAAACATCGATATTCTTATCTATTTTCTCACCAAGATCTCTAAAATCTTGCATCGCATCACCAGTTTCTATTGTACATTTTGAATACCGATCGGATTATCAGGATCATCCTGAGACACATTTTTTTGTTGTAATTCTTCATCAATTTGCTGAATTAACTGTTTTGCATTTTCAAATTCTATTTGCAATTCTTATATTTTTTTGTGATATTGCAATGCCTCTGTGAGATGTAATTTTGTTTTTTCAAATACTTCCGTATAAGTGTCACAATTATCTTCAAGATCGTCTAAATTTCGCCATGGTTTAAACATAAGCAGTAAAGAAAAGAAATAATCTTCGAGCTGTGTTTTAACATTGTGTTTATAGTGATTAATAAAACATGCACGTTGTCGTCGTTTAAAAAAATGACTATTGTCTATTTTATAATATTCAATTATATTATTCTTTGGCTTGATTGTCATAACATCATACCACTGTGCAAACTCGTAAAGAGACACAGATTTTAATTCTTCTACTCTATTTAAATAATAATTATCTACTAAAACCGGACAAAATAAATCTGTGGATTCATCATCAAGAGCTTCAATCGCTTTACTTTTAAATTTTTTCTGTCGTATACGATAACGTTCAACCATTTAATAGTTGTATTACGATCGGTTCCATATAAAGGAATACTTAATAATGTATCTGCAGCTTCAAGAGCTGCGCATTTCCTATTAGTTAAGGATTGTAAACCATAATTCCAAAGTACACTGGCCAATAATTTACTTCTATTAGTCTTATAATTCTCAAGATCAAAATCAAACAACTCACTTTTCCCTGTTTTATTTACATATTTAGTAACGTACCATGTTAACAATGTCGACTTTTCACCAATAAATTGTATATCCATATTTCCTTCCCATGCAGTAAGGAGCACGGAATTTAATCATTAATATTAACTTTATTTTCCGTTCGAAGAAGATCATATAACCTACATTTATGTTTTAAATGCTTTCTACCTGTTATTGCAGTTGCTACATCTCTCATATGCAATATTTCAGTAACAGCTCGTGGAAATCCGAAATTACACCTACAAATAACTTTTAGTCTTACTTTTTTTTTGATCGTAGACAGTAATCATTGTGTTTTTGTCGTTGATGCTTATTAACATGACTGTACAATAATATCGCAATATTTTTATCTGGCTTCTTGCAGTTAATGTATTGTAAAATAAATTTTGAAACTTTTTTTTACAGAAGATTCTTCAAAAATTGGCGCATCTTTTATCCAAACTAATAAATGGAAATGTTGTATGCCTCTACTTTGATATTCTCGTCGCCAAAAATAGTGCGTTACTTCTCCGATCGGAAAATCTTTTGAACAAATAAAATCTATCATCGCTTAAAATTTATTATCCAGAATTCTGGACGTTAATACAAGATCTGTAGCAACAAGTACACTGATACTTAACGAACAATCTTGCTATCCATTAACTTCGCAAATATATTCACTTATATTGTCCCATAACCATTCACTAAAACTTAACGTTAAGAATTAAGTTGCAGATCCGTAATGTCGTGTCATACAATCTAAATCGCTTTTTGGTCGACGCCAATATTACTCTGTATTTAGAAGTGTGGAGAATATAGAATTTAAATTAGACTCCAACAACTCTTTCGATATAGCTTCTAAGTAGTCCGAAGCTGTGTAACAACTTTGTGGATCAATTATATTTATTTTATGATAAATTCCACGACTTAACTGACGAATATTTGCCCTATGTAACATGTGGCGAGGGCATGCGCCTTGCCACTAAAAGAGCGAAAACCCGCCGTAGACGGCAGAAGGCCGTCTGCCGAAGGATCTCGGGCGAACATCGGCCCAGGCGGTGCCGGACGCGCCGGATATAGTTCGCCGGACGTCCACCAGTCCGACGAAGGCGCGCGCCGCCGTGTTGAGAATGGGAGTTTCCCCACTCTCATCTCGGCGGCTATGTAAGCTGAGCTCGCGGCAGAGCAGGTACCTTATCCGGTTTCGATCCTCGACCTGAACACATTCTCCAGATCCTAAGGCTTCAGGCGCTCCCGAAGCTTCTCGCATACTCTCCGACTCGGGCGCTTTCGAGTCGAACCCGGGCGTTTCCGGTGAGAGTTTCCGCTGCCTTGGGCGCTCCCAAGGCAGAGTGTAGATTCAGGTTTCTGGAGACCTTGGGCGCTCCCGAGGCTCCACCACCGAAGCAACCGGATACCGCCGGCGCCCCCGGATACAACGGACTACCGAGATTCCCTAGAAGGGCGCTTCCGTCTAAGCTCCGGATCTATCGTACGGCATTCAGCCGTCGACACCGCCGCGGTCGGGCGCTCCCGACCGCTGCTCTCCGGGTTATCTTGGTTAACCTTCGGTTCTCTTGGACGGGCGCTCCCGTTCAGGTGTAGGACGCACCGCACGGCATTCTGCCGTTGACGCCGCCGCAGTCGGGCACTCCCGACTTCCGCTAACATCCAGGGCACTTCGTGCCGACACGATCCTCCGGACAAGCGCTTCCGTCCGGCACGGAATCCGCCGCGCGACAGCCAATCGCCGGCATCGCCGCGGTAGGGTGCTCCCGACCGCTGCTTCCCGGGTTATCTCGAACAACTTCGGCTTCCCCGACGGGCTCTCCCGTCGGCCCAGGCCGCATCTAACCTCGACCTATCGCGGTCTCTCAAATCCACGCGAACCTTGGCTCCAGCGAGCTTAAATCCGGCAACTACGCGACACGGAAAAAACGTTACCGTTACAAACAAATAAAATAAGTACTGTTGATTCAATCTAAATTGCGGATACTTAGACGTCAAACGATATTTATTAAATTCATGCTCTTTAAATTTAATCGGTCTTTTTTCATCATATTGTCCATTTTCATTTAATGGATATAAATCTGGAAAACATATTAAATTCAAATTCTTTTTTCGGTTATCCATAAATACGTCTTGAATTTTTAACATTTGATACAAGTCAGTTGCAGTTTTATTTTCTTTTTTTTCATATAATGTGTAATGTTTAGACTTTTAATTAAAATTGTGGCAAGACTCCTCTGTCCCGCCACGACAGGCATACGCCTACAGATATAGGATCAGGTCGAACGCGCACGACGACGGCCGACCATCTTTGAAGGCCGAGGAGGTAGGGATACCCCTACTTCCGCCCAACGGGTATAAAAGCTGCAGCAGCGGACGGATCAGCATCTCGTTCCGATCCGGCTCTCGCCGCAACCACTCGGCCGCGACAGAAAGACTCCTAGCCCGTCTCGGGGAATTATCCCGGACGATCCGCAGTGCAGCGACTCGGGGGATTTTCCGATCGCAATCTTGGAGTAACCCGGAGCACTGGCCGTCGACTTGGGGTCTCCCCCAAGTCTCGCCGGTCAACTTCCTCTTGGCAATCCTACCCGTTTCGGGGGAATCTGGGACGATCTGCAGTGCAGCGACTCGGGGGATTTCCCGGCTGCGATCTCGGGGGCAATCCGGAGCACTAGCTGTCGACTCGAGGGATACCCGGTCGACTTTTTAGCAACCGCTTATCGGTCTCGGGGGCATCCCGGACTAAATCTCACGCCACCCCTTCGGGAGGACGTTCCTCCGCTTGCGCTAAATTCGCCGGCGGATCCGCAACACTCGATGCCGACGGCGACGAGTCCGGGCCGCTATCACGTACCGCGACACCAACCAACTTGCGGCCAACGCTTACAACCGGCGCTGACAGCCGACGACACCCGCGCTCCCGTCCCTGTGCTTATTGCATGTAATCTGGCAACGCCGACTTGCGCCGACGATCGACACCGATCGCGTTTCCGTTTCTACGTCTATTGTATAACCCTGCGACACCGACCCGCTTGTAACCCGCGTTTGCGATCAACGCTTGCGACCGACGCTGACCGCGTTCCCGTCCCTGCGCTTATTGTATAACCCTGCGACACCGACCCGCTTGCAATCCACGCTTGCAATCAACGCTTGCGACCGACGCGGCTCCGGTCGCGAATACCGACGTATCACGCATAAGAGAGACCGTTGCCAAAAACGCTCTCCATCCCGCTTACAAACGCATGCCGCCTCTGACGTCTGTCTCATGTAAATAGTGTAAATAAATTGTTTAGTAATACGCATAAAACAGTGCACGGCTTCTTTGCACCCTGAGCTTCACTGAGCGGCTTCCGGCCGAGCAAAAGAAAGCACGAGTGCTTCAAAATATAACAAAGAACTTTATTAATGCATTATCAATACATTCATGTGCATGCTCAGACGGCCAGGAGCAGACTGACTGCAATTGACTAATGTAATTAAAGGATCGTTTCCGACGGGGCATTCCGATGGGACATCCCGGATCGGATAACGGTTCTGCGAACTTAATGTAATTTCTTATTAAATACATTTAATACATCACATAATGGATATATAGTATATTGTTCGTAGTAACTGTCACTTTCATCTATTTGAGTTAACATAGCCTTGCGCTAAAATAATTTTCAAGACAATTTGCCATGATTTGCAGATTTAAATCACATTTTTCATTAAATAAGGCTCCCACTTCATTTTCTGTTTCTTCAACATAAAATTTCACATTATTGACATTTCCTAAATCCAATTGAACATAAGTATGAGGCAGTACAATACTAGAATATAAAAAGTTACGACCTGTCAGCCATTTTAAGGCTTGATATATTTATTTTAAATCCATTAAATCTTCCCAAATAATGTTTGATTTAGTTGAAATATTTCGAACTAAAATGCACAATTCGTGATTTAAATTAATCGGATCAGTTTTTGAACATAATTTATTAAAAGTTTCTTCTAAAGGAAGTAGTAAATAAAAAGTTAAATTTTTAACTTTTTGTATTTTTTGTTTTTCAGAAATTACCTTATGAAAAACTGTTCTCATTTTCACCACACTCTGAAAAGCTTTAGCTCTCTGTATGAGTATTTTCTCAAAATCGATTAGAGACGATATACACTCCGGTATATAATTGGCGAATAATTTATTTAGAATGCAATAAGCAGGCAACAGGCCGCTACAAAATTTCTTATCACAATAATGACATATGTATTCAGAATTCATTTTTTGTTGATCTACATATGCCATTAAATCGTTCCAAATTAGGTTACTTTTACGTGTTTGAACTTTATTATTAACTTTAGAAACATTTCTTTTGTAACAAAGTCTTTTTGTTGCGTACGCACCCATATCCTATTATACAATATTATGCGAAATAACATAAAATCATATACAGTCGTGCACGACCAATAAACGATAACGAAAAAATGTCGAAAGGATCCGAAATAAATTTATTGCTTCCGGACGCTTTTGTGAAGACAGATTTTATCGCGTTACTCTAGAATTTGAAGAGACAATAGCATGCCGATTACCGTCGTCGGTCGAAACAAAAACGCCGCCGTCTCGGCGCCGGCGATTAAGCAAACATCAATTCGCGACGGCCTTTGGGACAGCCTCCACAAAACCATAGATTTTAACAACCAATCAGGAGGCTTTTTATGAGAAACATATAGACTGTCAATAGCCAATCCGGAATATCTTCCTAAACGCATATGAACGATACAATTTCAGTCATTCAGTAGAGAACGAATATCGACACCGAACACTTCACAGTTGCGTCCGTCGTTCGAAAGCAGTCAGATCGTCATTACAAAAATTCGTGTCGCGATTCCGGCACAAATATATAGAAGGAGCTGTGAGATATCACAGCACGAACGTGTGGTTCTGCATATATAAAATCAAACTTTGTTCTAGAGAAATTTATTTACAAAATAAACTGAAATACAAAGTAGAGATTAATCATCTTTATTTTGATAGACCTAACACTTTCACACGATATACAAATATATCGTGGTGTATCAAGAGAACGTTTCTTCAAAGCTTTAAACGCATTTTGATATTTAGAAATAATATCATCATCGCTCATAATTGTATCATTTTGCTGATGCTTGTACATATGTGCTTTTTCTTGTGCTAAACATATAATTTCTTGTAGTTTATCAACTTTACCACAAGTTAATGCTTCGACCAACTGTAGCATTTTTTGATAAAAGTTATAAAGTTTGTAAATTAAACGTCTAATATATCTCACTTTTAAAAAATGCGGTGATAATAATTGAACTGGGATAAACATAGCTTTACAAAGGTTTAAATTAATGTAACAACTATGTGCGTGACCCTTCTTAGCATTTTCTACATTCTTATCAAAAATTGTTACAGTACATTCTTGAATTTTTTGCATTAATTCTGGAATTCTTCTCAAAGTACTTTTATTTATAGCTTCTAACAATTTTTGATATCGTTCGATTAGAAGCGAATCGTTAATTTTACATAAAGTACTGCATGACCACGATTTTTTTGCTCGAGCTTCTGTCAAAGGTAACGTATTAACAATTTGTCTTCTCGTATTTAACATTAAAGGTTCCAATACATTAACTTTTAATGAATTAATGTTATGATACGTGGAATCAACAAAATAATTTTCGGACGGAGCTGTATGTCTAGATATACCACAAAATGTACTTATTTTATCATCAATTGTAGTACATTCTGCAGCAACAGACAAACATGTTTCAGATTTATTTTTCAGCTTAGCTAACATTTTATTCATATTACAAACATAAGTGTCTCTAATATTAAAACATCACCGTACAATTTGTTCTGCTTTCAATCGTTTTTTAATATAAAGTGTACTACTGTCTGTTACATCTTGTTTGTGTAAAATATGTTTCACATATGTTTCAAAAGAATTACAAATTCTTGAAGAATTTACGCATCTCAATTTTGTATATTTTTTAGTGATATTTTTTATAGTATTATTTTTTTTCATTGCAACTGTAAACTCCAATTTTTTTTTCTGGTAATATTGCTTATTGTAAAGCTACTTACGATCACAGGTTAACTCTTTTCTTTGTATTTTTTGCTCACACTCTAAATTAAGAAAATAACGTATTCTTTCTCGTACACATTGTTTCTTTTACGGTTTTGTTGTATTGATATCGTATTTTTATGCAATTATTTGCCTTGCGTTTATATAATTCACTCTGTTTAACACTTTTATATTCTTTATTACTTTCACTCTCTTGCCTCTGTTTAGTACATTCATTTTCCAAATTTTGTGTATATCTACGTTGCTTTTTAGCACGTTTATTTTCTATATCTTGATGATTTTAATGGCGTTTTATAGCATATTTCTTTAAATCTATTTTAAAATTATTATTATTTTCTAAATATTTATTTTTATTATTTTCATAGAACTTTTGTACTTGCTTCTTTTCACATTGACGTATTTTACATAATCGATTTGCTTCTGCATTTCATGCTATTATTACCGCTAATGGTAACACTTTTTGAGGTACACTATTTTGTAAATCTTGTGGAAAATGCTTAATTACATTTGTTTCAAACATGTTTTTCAAATGCAAACGCATTAATCTATGTTCTGTGACGTGACGGTTTTCGCTGCCTCGTCGCAGCTCCCCGCGACCGTCACAAAGCGCGGCGGTGCCAGACGAACCGCCGTAGCAGGGAGAGCGGGGAGGGGTCGCAAAAGTCTCTGGGAGTTATATCTTTATTTGCGAGGCGGTAATTAACGATCGCGATTTTGTCTATTCTGTTGTTACCGTATATTGTCGAGGCTACGGGTCGTCCTTGCCGGGTGAGGAGAGAGAGCGGTGGACCATACGCGGAGGCGCAAACTTCCAGATAAGAAGATGATCGGATATGTGCCCGGGGTGAAAGGCCACCCGTCCCGAGAGCCTTGGAAGAGACTTGCCGCCTACGCACCCCGGCGCCAAAAGTAACCTGCGGGAGAATTGACGCGAGAGAGTACTATCCGAAACACGAACCAATCTGTTAGTTACCGATAAAGCTCTATGAGGGCAGCTGCTTCTGCGGAAAATCGGCGACATAGCGCGCGAAAAAATCCGCGAGACCCAATAATGGGGATGCGCCGAGCCTCGTGCCGAAATTTCGCGCGGTCCTCGCTCTCTTACGTGTGGACAAGCGACATAGGCGGACGACACTAACGCGAGAGATAGAGATAGAGCGAGAGCCCGGAATAAAACGAGAGCAAGTACAACACGAGGTCCCGGAGGCGGATATTCCCCCGCATTGCAGAATTGTTATTTTGTGAAGCCCTCCCCTTCCCGGGGAGAGAGTCGCGAGTTCAGACGATACCCGGCCACGTTGAACGGGCACACGGGCCCGATAGATTGCTTGGGAATCCTTGTCTTGGGGCAAGGACTTAGCGTTGGTGAGTGGCTGCCGTCGGGCGTCTGAATGCCGTTGGCAATACCCCGCCGGAAACAAAGGGGTCGAGTAGCTTGCGTCAATTAATTGTAGTATCTGCGAGTTTTTCGTTATTCGCGTCCGCACGGAGAGCCCTCGGCAGCGACCGAGGCCGGGAAAGAAATCTCACGATCTCGTTAGCGACGGGCGACCGTACGCGTAAATTCTTTTGTGTTACGACGTCCCGCGAAAATACACCGCGTGCACGGGAGGCGCGTGGTCGGCACCACAACATTCAGGGCCGGCATGTGAATTGCGGCAAAGCGGAACCTCCTTAAAATAATTGTTTGCGATTTCCTATTGTTAATTCGAAGATACGATCGAGGTAATCCGACGACGCTTGATCGCGCTTATTAATTTTTTCTC